>NC_056728.1:575386629-575564129 GCF_019279795.1 Protopterus annectens | reverse complement strand
GAAGGAGTAAAGATACACAAATTGATTGTGTGCAGATTCTAAAATTTATTCTCAGACACAACAGATTATAGATATATTTACAAAATCTTATGCAAAACAGTTTGGCTCCACAAAAGGGGTGATAAGTTGTCCGAGTGACATCCATGTAATTTTTATTTATTTATTTATTTTTATTTATTTAACATTTGTTAACCGGGCTAGTCTGACTGGAGGCATCTCCATTTTCAGCAGAGGCCCGGGGAGAAAAGCTCCACAAGGTACAAACAGATTATAACATAAAAATGATAAGAACAAAGTTTGATTGGATGAACAAGTATAATGCAACAAATACGATTAAATCCTGGTTTAGTAACACATATATATAACAATTTAGGTCATATAAGAAAGAAAAACATGATAAATAAGAAAAGAAAATAGGAAATACCAAATTAATTTTTTTTTTTTTTTTTTTATTCTAACATCAGTATTTGTAGATTATAAGAAACAACATAATAGTGAGCAGGTAATGAGTAGAGGAAGACAGCAGGAGAGAGATTGCTGTGGTCCTGGTTAGTCAGGATTGAGACATGGGCACAACCAGTGTTTTTTGAGGTGTATTTTAAGTTTTTGTTTAAAGAGAATAGGAGATGTGATGGAAGTGAGTTCAGTAGGAAGCTGATTCCAAGACTTACCAATGGTGTTGGAGAAAAGGGAGTCACAGGCAGAGTTATTAGATTTACATATAGTTACTAGAAGTTTGTTAGAGGAGCAAAGGGAATTGAGGTTCGTATAAGGGGTAAAGAGATTAGAGAGGATAGGTGTATTGTTAGGTTGGTAGAATATCCTATGGGCAAAGGTAAGTTGAGAGAGTAATAGCATGTTGTGTAATTCGAGCCAGTGAAGTTGCTGTAGGTTCAGACAGTGGTGAGTTCTAAATTTATTTCCGGTAACAAATCTAGCAATGTTATTAAGAGTGTTAGCCAATTTAGAGAGAATGTTTTCTTTAGGTTAGTGTAAATAGGTGAAGCATAGAGGAGAGTAGAAATAAGATGAGAGTGGGCGAGTGTAGTTTTGGCATTGGAAGTTAAGAATGTTTTAATTCTGTAGAGGGAGCCCAGTTTTCTATTAACAGTTTTAATGGTATTGTTAATATGAGTATCAAAAGTAAGGCTGTTGTCTATTGTGACACCTAGCAGCTTAGTGGTAGAATCAGGGGATATAAGGGTGCCATTGCTAGATGAGATAGAGAATTCTAGTGGGGGGGACCTAGAAGTGGGCTTAAATAGGAGGAGTTTGGTTTTTTTAGCATTCAAGAGTAAACAGCATTTTAAGAACCATGCCTCAACTGTGTTGAAGACATTTTGAGTAAGGGTTTGTAACTCAGAGGTAGTTTTAGCGGAGCAGATAAGTGTGGAGTCATCAGCATATTGGATGCATGTGGCTTGGGGTATAGCCACTTGAAGGTCATTTATGAATAAAGAGAAAAGAAGAGGACCTAGAATAGAGCCCTGGGGAACACCAAGTGAGATTGGTAGCAGAGATGAGAGTTTGTTACCCCAGAGGACAGCCTGCTTTCTATTGTTGAGGTATGAGGCAAACCAGTGTATAGCCTTGGGTTCTAGAGAGATAGATTCCAGGATTTGTAAGAGCAGGGGGTGGTTGACCATATCAAAGGCTTTAGATAGGTCTATAAAGAGTGCTGAAGATAGGTTGTTATTATTGCGCTTTTTATTGATAAAATCAGTGAATGAAAGGAGGGCAGTGGTAGTACTGTGAAAAGGCCTAAAACCATGTTGGCAGTTGGACAGAATATTATGTTTAGTTAGGTGACCCATTAGTTGATAGTGTATGCATTTTTCCATAATCTTTGCTATTGGTGACAAGAGAGCTATGGGCCTATAATTAGAGTACTCATTGGAGTTACCACCTTTATGTAAGGGAATGATGTATGAGATTTTCCAGATATCAGGAATGGTTTCTTCGCTAATAGTTCTGTTAATCAGGATGGATACCGGGTAGGCTATTTTGGTTGCTGCTTTTTGAAGGTATTCGGCAGGAAGTTGGTCGGCAGAGGGGGTACATGGTTTAAGTTTTTGGATACATTTTTGGATAAAGGAGGTAGAGATGGATTGTAGTTTGAAGGTGGGGAGATTAGCAGAAGTGAGATCAGGGATGGATGAGTTATCAAAGGAAAGATGAGAGGCAAGAGAGTTAATGGTTTCAGTAAAGAAGGAGTTAAAGGTGTTGGCAGTTTCTAGGGTTGAATGTTTTTCTGACCCAGAGGGGGAGGGAGTAGTAGTCTGACCAGGGTGAAGAAGTTTATTTAAGGTTGCCCAAAATCTTTGTGGTTTATTAGTATTCATTTGCTGGAGATTACTGTAATAGTTTCTTTTGTCAGAGATTATGGCTTTTTTGGTACTATTTCTTAATTGTCTAAAGATCAGTTGATCAGAAGGAGATTTGCTCGATCTCCATTTTGTCCAAGATTTGTTTCTAAGTAACATTTTTTGTCTTGTTTCTTTAGTTAGCCAGGGGGCTGGTTTAGTTTTGACTCTGATGGTTCGTTTTGGTGTATGATTGTCAAGGATTGTTAAGAATTTGGAATTGAAATATTCTACAGCATCTGCAAGTGGGAGAGTTTTTAGAGGGTTCCAGTTGCAGGCATTTAGTTCAGATAAGAAGAGGAGAAGGCTAAAGTGTTTATTACATCGTGAGGTCTTAAAGGCTGGGGTGTTAGTGGTAATAGTCTTTTGTCTTATGATATAAGTTAAATAGTGGTCACTAATGTTATCTGGTAAAGTACCTGCAAGGTAAGATTGTTGTTGTTTGTTAATTAGAATCCAGTCTAATATACTTTCTTTGTTGTTAGGTTTATTGATCCTAGTAGTGGTGTTAATTATTTGTGAGTAGCCATGCAGATTAATATGGGTAGCGGGGTTATTTGAGTTAACTAAGGACCAATCAAGGTTTAGGTCTCCTAGTATGATAGTTTCTTGAGGGTAATTTAAAGACGTCCAACTAAGGATGTTTTCAACTATAGTAGGGTTATTTCTGGGGGGTAGGTAGATACAGATTATGAAGATTGATTTATTTGGGTTAAGTTGCAATTTAGCAAAAAGAAGTTCAGCCTTGGTATCCACTTGAGGTTCATAGGGAACTAAGGATAAGTGTAGTTTAGTCTTAAATAGCAGTGCTACACCCCCACCCTTGTGAGTATTTCGATCCTGTCTCACAATATTGTAACCTGGGGGAATGATTTCATTGTCTTTGGATTCTGATGAAGTTTTACAAACGAAAACGTAATTCAGAATGTTAACGCAGAGCTATGGAAATACAAATTAGATTATATTGAAAAAGAGCTGCACAAAACTGGATCCAAACAAAGCACAGGGAGGAGACAAAATTAGTAACAATCACCTGAGAACACTTCAGCAAGAACTTATAGTACCATTATATCTATTATTCACTAGGTCATATTAATATGGGGAGATTCCTTAAGATTGGAGACATGCACTTATTAAACCTGTCCTTAAGGAAAACGGGAGTAGGACAAACCCAGAGTCATTTGGACCCTTAAGTCTACTTTGATGTTGTAGAAAAATAATGGAGAAGGTAATATTGTATAAATTATTGTCAGAATTGCACAGGTTGGGACATGAAACCATATATCAGCCTACATATGTTGAAAACAGATTTATTACCACCTGTAACATGATGTTCTATTAATCCAAAGAAATTTGCACTAGGTCTACAAAGATTACTTGTAAAACAAACAATAGACCTGGGAAGGCATACAATAAAGTTTGCAGACAGTCAAATTCTCTTCCGTTAATGTGACAACCAAAGCACAAAAACAAAGCACTGCATTAACATTCTGAATTACGTTTTCGTTTGTAAAACTTCATCAGATATGGGCCGAAAAAACATAATTAAGTATTTATACCAATCCCAATTAAGACAGAACCTATCATAAAGCATTTTAATACACATAATTGATGTTTACCTAAAACCTTTAATAATTCCATAAAATATACGTTCTATGACAAAAATATTTTCACAAAATTCCTCTACTTAAAAAAGCATTCAATATGTAATTTAAAATACAATTAAAATAATAAATATATTGGAATATAAAACATATGTTATTGTGCAATATAAGCTATTCTATCTAAAGGAAAGAAAAATCATTCTGTTGATTTATTACACTATCTTGTGGTCACCTATGAAATCACACTATAAACATATGAACATTTATTAATAAATAAAACACATTTTTTTTAAAAAAATCAATAATGATGTTTGCTCTTATTGAAATAAATGATAAAAGAGCAATGGATTAAGACCTTAAATGATGTTTTGAACCATTTTAAAAGGATTATGTTAAAATATTTAAAAAAATACAAACTGTAACTTATAATTTTGCAGCTCTAAGTTTGAGAAGGGGGGCTATGGAAATACAATCATTCAACCCTGGCCACTTATTAGCCTGTAAAGTTACCTGCCACCAGAGCTCTCTATACTCAATTTTTTCCTCCCATAAGCCTCCCCTTCCATCAATTTCACCCTTTCCAATACAAAGAACAAAAAGTGGGCATCTTCACAGTCATGTTTATGTTTGTATAGAGCGTTAGTTTCTTTATTATTTTGTATGTCGTATACATTCTCATAAATTCTTCTTCTTAATTTATGCTCTGTCTTTCCTATATAGAATGCTTGGAAAGCTTGACATTTTGACAAGTAAACTAAGCCACTATTGTCACAATTGTTAAATTCTTTCCCTTCTATTACCATATTCCTACTTTCTAAGTGAAAAGTTTCTTTATTAACAATGTAGGCATACTCTGAACAATGTCCACATTTGAAAGTTCCATTTCTTCTTTTATTATTTGAAGAGCCAGAGACATAATTCTTTTCTAGCATATTTTTCAGGGTATAAGAATTTTTGTATACTACTTTCAACATTTCCTTAGTTATTATACCTAAGTCTGTAATGGCAATGAATCTATTCCATTCCTTGTCAATAATCCCCCTAATTAAACTGGAACAAGCATTGTATTCTATTACTAAGGCCCTACTAAAATTCTCTTCTAGTTTACCTTGTCCTGTACATTCTTCCGTACAGCATAAAATAGGTTTAAATTTTGTTAATCTTCCTACTAGGACCTCTTTCTCTATTTGTTCAACTAAACTATCTGGATAGTTCCTTGTCCTAAACATCTGATTTAAATTTTTCATTTCTTCTATAAAATCATCATTATTAGATGTCATTCTGGAAGATCTTATGTATTGTCCCCTAACCAGATTTCTTTTTTGATGCATAGGGTGAGCACTGTTAAAATGTAAATACGAATTTGAGTAAGTGCTTTTCCTGTACAACTTAGAGATGAACTTATTGTCTCTCTTGTAAATCTCTACATCCAAGTGCTGAATCTTTTCCTATTTCACATTGTGTGTGAATTTCAAGAAATTTGTGGTATTATTTAGAAAGTTAATGAAGTCAGGATTCTCTTCTTTAGGTGCCACCCAAAAAATACAAATGTCATCCAAGAATCTTTTATACAGGAGCCATTTTTGCTATGTATCAAATTTAATACCTGCTTTTCCTCCCATTTTTCTAAAACTAAATTTGCTTATGTTGGTGCACAGGCTGCACCCATGGTTACACCTTTTATTTGGTGAAAATATCCCCCCTTAAAATAAATAAAATTGTATTTCAAGACTAAATCTACTAGTTGTAAAATAACTGTACATTCATTATGGGTTAAAATGTTGTCTTCAAATATTGTTTCTTCTAGCAGTGCTAGTCCTTCTTCATGGGGAATACTAGAAAATAAATAAAGTACATCAATGGTAAGGAAATTCAGTTCTTCTTTGTATAGGTCTTGTTTTATACATCTAAGGAAATCCCAAGAATCTCTTAAAATATTTTTTTCCTCATTAACCATGACATTTTAAATTTTGAATCAACATATTTAGCTAGAGGTAGGGTTTTAGATCCTTTAGCTGACACAATAGGCCTTAAAGGTGGATCTACCCCATTCTTATATATTTTGGGTATCCCAAATACAGTTGATATCCTTGGTTTGTCCACCTTTAAGTACCTGTATGCTTTTTGGTCAATTAAACCCTCCACCATTAGTCCCTCCAGTGACATATCAATTCTCAGATAAGCTATATTAATTTCATTTTTTGATGTACTGGAGTACCTACTGGAATCCCTTAGTATTTCATTAATTTTGCCTTTGTATGTGAGGACATCCATTAAAACTATCCCACCTCCCTTGTCTGGTTTCATAACTCTTACATTTATACATTTTCTGAGTTCATTCAATACAGTATTTCTCTTGTATCTAAGTTTCTTTTGTATCCTACTTTATCAAAGTTGTTTCTAATTTCATTTTCAACCACATTTTCAAAGTTTTTTATTTGTGGGTGTAAGGGAGGATTAAACACACTTCTCTTCCCCAAATTTGTTAGCTCACGAATTGTTTCCTGTCTAAAGAACACCTGAAAATTGACTTTTCTTGTGAATGTTTTAACATCCAATAACATGTTTGCAAGATCTCCTTTTTTGAGGGGTATAAATTTAATGGCTTTAGATAACAAACTAAAATGTTCATTTTTCAGTTCTATGTGGCTGAAATTATATATACTAAAATCTTACTTACTAAACCTGCAAGGATTTTTGATGTCCTGAATGATATCTTTCTTTTCCAAGTCAGGGCGGTTAGTACTCTCAACCACTAGTACCTTCCCCCTCCCCCTTCTTTTCCCCACCCCGAAAATTTGAATAATACTGTTTTTGTTGATATTAAGTTTTATTCCTAAGTCGCTCTGATCTATGGAGCGGGGGGTATTCATTAATATCATCCAGGTCACCCACATGTTCTCCTATCTTAGTAGAATCTTTGTAGTCCCCTTCTATTCTAAGGTCTCTGCGTTCACTTTCCCAAAACCTATAGCTAGACTTAGGCTTAGGGTAACTAATATTATTTTTTGTAATCAGAAACACCCCTTTCCAATTTTTTAATCTTTCTTCTTATTAATTCATTGAATTGTTCATCAATTCCTTTTCTAATTTTAAAATATTTCTCCTTTTCAGTTGGTATGGTAAACATGAGGTCATTTTTAATACAATCATTTAACATATCAATTTCTTTCATTAAATCATTCTTTACCCTTTCATTTTCATCAACCATAGTTTTCAAAACTTCAACCCCACATCTGTTAAAAATTCCAATTAATTCTTTATGAAAGACACTCCCTGAGACTACATTGTTAGGATATTTACATATCCGAAGCCCTTTTGGGACAATGCCTTCAGAAATACATTCTTTCAAATAACCATTTTCTATGTCTAAACTTTTGTATTTGTGTAACAATTTTTCAGATTTATCTAACTGGTTTTTAAATGCATCAGTCACTGGCTTAGGGTTAGTAACTTTCTCTTTAAAATCAGAAGTAAAACTAACCTGAAGCCATTCTTTTAGATCGAAATTACTAAAGTCCTTTCTGCTTCCTGATATGTGAAGTTCTTGCCCCGGTGGAATAGGGGAACCTTTGCTCATACTAGCATGTCCATTTACATTTGATTGTCTTAACATTGCAGAGGTTTGTTGAAAATCCAGTTCAGCTCTTGAATTACCTCGATTTGTAACTCCACAAGGCCCGTTGTATTCATAATTTGTTCCGTTTTCTTGGTGTCTTGCTCCTTTAATGCCCTGCACTTCCTAATTCCTCCCGTCTTTTACCTTAGCCACCAATTCGACCATGAATAGGCTCAAAGGGATCAGCAAGTCTATCAGTTGTGATAACTGGCCAATCAATTTTCTTGTTTGGCCGATTTCCTCCCGGTTGTTTCTTTCTTCACTGCCCATGCTCGTATCGCCCTCCATAGCAATGTAAAACCAAAAAATCCAAAGAAAAGTGCACTAGATCCACAAATATTACTTGTAAAACAAAAAATAGACCTGGGAAGGCGTACATTAAAGCTTGCAGACAGTCAACTTCTCTTCCTTTAATGTCACAACCAAAGCACAAAAACAAAGCTCTGCATTAACGTTCTGAATTACATTTTTGTTCGTAAAACTTCATCAAATGTGGGCTGAAAAAAACATAATTAAGTATTTATACCAATCCCAATTAAGACAGAACCTATCACAAAGCATTTTAATACACATAATTGATGCTTACGTAAAACCTTTAATAATTCCATAAAATATACTTTCTTTGACAAAAACCTTTTTCACAAAATTCCTCTACTTAAAAAAGCATTGAATTTGTAATTTAAAATACAATTAAAATAATAAATATGTTGGAATATAAAACATATGTTATTGTACAATATAAGCTATTCCATATAAAGGAAAGAAAAATCATTCTGTTGATTTATTACACCATCTTGTGGTCACCTGTGAAATCACACTATAAAAATATGAACATTTTATTTATAAATAAAATGCATTTTATTTTAAATTCAATAATGATGTTTGCTCTTATTGAAATAAAAGATAAATGAGCAATGAATTAAGACCTTAAATAATGTTTTGAACCATTTTAAAAGGATTATGTTAAAACATTTTAAAAAATACAGAGAACAAATGCATAAAACCACATTTCGTTTGAAAAAGTATAATTCAAGGATCCAGGTTGTTTGCTAAACTGTAACTTATAAATTTGCAGATCTAAGTGTGAGAAGGGGGACTATGGAAATACAATCATTCAACCCTGGCCACTTATTAGCCTGTAAAGTTACCTGCCGCCAGAGCTCTCTATACTCAATTTTTTCCTCCCATAAGCCTCCCCTTCCATCAGTTTTCACCCTTTCCAATACAAAGAACAAAAAGTGGGCATCTTCACAATCATGTTTATGTTTGTATAGAGCGTTAGTTTCTTTATTATTTTGTATGTCGTATACATGCTCATAAATTCTTCTTCTTAATTTACGCTCTGTCTTTCCTACATAGAATGCTTGGCAAGGTTGACATTTTGACAAGTAAACTAAGCCACTATTGTCACAATTGTTAAATTCTTTCCCTTCTATTACCATATTCCTACTTTCTAAGTGAATAGTTTCTTTATTAACAATGTAGGCACACTCTGAACAATGTCCACATTTGAAAGTTCCATTTCTTCTTTTACTATTTGAAGAGTCAGAGACGTAATTCTTTTTTAGCAAATTTTTCAGGGTATAAGAATTTTTGCATACTACTTTCAACCTTGCCTTAGTTATCCTACTTAAGTCTGTAATGGCAATGAATCTATTCCATTCCTTGTCAATAATCCCCCTAATTAAACTGGAACAAGCATTGTATTCTATTACTAAGGCCCTATTAAAATTCTCTTCTAGTTTACCTTGTCCTGTACGTTCATCCGTACAGCCAAAAATAGGTTTAAATTTTGTTAATCTGCCTACTAGGACCTTTTTCTCTATTTGTTCAACTAAACTATCTGGATAGTTCCTTGTCCTAAACATCTGATTTAAAATTTTCATTTCTTCTATAAAATCATCATTATTAGATGTCATTCTGGAAGATCTTATGTATTGTCTCCTAACCAGATTTCTTTTTTGATGCATAGGGTGAGCACTGTTAAAATGTAAATAAGAATTTGAGTAAGTGCTTTTCCTGTACACCTTATAGTTGAACTTATTGTCTCTTTTGTAAATCTCTACATCCAAGTACTACACCTTTTCCTATTTCACATTGTGTGTGAATTTCAAGAAATTTGTAGTATTATTTAAAAAGTTAATGAAGTCAGGAATCTCTTCTTTAGGTGCCACCCAAAAAATACAAATGTCATCCAAGAATCTTTTATACAGGAGCCATTGTGGCTATGTATAAAATTTAATACCTGCTTTTCCTCCCATTTTCCTGAAACTAAATTCACATATGTTGATGCGCAGGCTGCACCCATGGCAACACCTTTTATTTGGTGCACTTATTAAACCTGTCCTTAAGGGAAACAGGAGTAGAACAAACCCAGAGTCATATAGACCCTTAAGTCTACTTTCATATTGTGGAAAAATAATGGAGAAGGTAATATTGTATAAGTTATTGTCAGAATTGGATAGGTTGGGACATGAAACCATATATCAGCCTCAGTATGTTGAAAACATATCTATTACCACCTGTAACATGATGTTCTATTAAGCAATAAACGACAACGTTGGTGTGGTATATTGAAGATTTACCCATGGTTGGTGTGGTTTAATCATGAGGGCGAAGCCTGAGTGATTAAATAAAGCCAACCGTGGGTAAATCTTCAATATACCACACCAAATAGTCGGTTATAGCTATTATACAATGACATTATTTAAGAAAAAAATACTTACTTTTCTTAAATAATGTCTTTGTGTAATGCCTCTGTGATGCCCTTCCATGTTTTTCCAGTATCCTTGGGCTTTGTCTAATGTACTGCACAAGTGTATGGGACTTGTGTTCCCATGCTTATGCAGTATATCAGTGCTGTGCGAAGGAAGCAACAGAGAAAAGAAGGTCTGCGTTGATCCTTTTTTCTTTTCTTTTTTTTTTTTAATAAAAAAAAAGTTTCAGACAGTTCAGGGGCAGGAGAGAGACAGAATGGAGAAAATACAAGGAAAATCAGGTACATGTCTTTAGTTTTGAATAACGTACCTGCTTTTCCTAGTATTTTCTCTGTCCTGTCTCTCTGGTATGTCTGGAGTCTGGACTTCAGATTTTATTTATTTATTTAAAAAAAAAAAAAAAATGAAACGTTACAGTATATACCAATAGAAAAAAATCTGGGCAACCAGATCTTTTTCCATTGGTATATGCTCAGATTTACAATGGGAATGCTGACTGGGCTGACCAATCAGTGTGCTCGTTTTCAAATATTAATGGCCAGTCATTGTATAATAACAATATAATAAAAGCTATGAATGAAAAATTGTGCTGTGATGTAATTTATATAGATTTAACTTCAGCATTTGACAGGGTCATACACAAAACACTGATAAATAAATATTTAGTACAACTAGGTATTGATGTGCTCTTGATAAGATGGATAGCTGCATGACTTAGAAATAGGACATGGCAAGTATCATACAGCAAATGGACAGGTGAAATCCTTGGTTACAGTCAGGGTGTCCCACTGGGCTTTGCCCTGGGCCCTCGCTTGTTTAGACTGTATCTTTCAGACCCAACTTTTTCATCTGAGGTGTTCTACAGTCTATATGCAGACAACCTGAAATTGGGTAAAATGATTACATGTGTTACACATAAGACATGTCTGCAGAAGAACTTGACTAAATTGATCATTTGGGCACAGGAGAATACTATGCTGATAAATACATCAGAAACTAAGCATATGCGATTTGGGAGACATAAACTAAAACATGAATATTTACAATGGGTAGATTCAGCTATGAGTTTTTCTAATCATGTCAACCAATTGGTTAATGATAGTTATAGAACTATAGGTTTTATAAAAAGATTTATAAAGTCATGGAAATCAAAAATAATGAAGTCATTGTTAGTTACATTAGACCCAAATGTGAGTATGGAATAACAATATGGAAACCCTATAAGAAAACAAGCATGAGTAAACTGGAAAGAGTACAGTGGAAATATACCAAGTGCATCCATGGATGTGAAAATTTAAGTTATTATGAAAGACTAAAATATCTGAACTTGTACAGTGTCTCTTACACATATCTAAGAGGAAATATATATATATATATATATATATATATATATATATATATATATATATATATATAAACACACACACACACACATACACACAGACACACACACACACACACACACACACACACACACACACACACACACACACACACACACACACCTCTCAACAACTCAACATTTAAACAGAGTGCTCCAAATTCATTCCCTAAAAATGCATTTGCTCTGGTGTACTGCTTTGACCATAGATGGCAACAATTTCCAGTCTTTCCCTGGATCCATTCTAGAACTAGTAAAATACTGGCTTCCTAGAGGTCATTATGATTAAAGGGGGTTGATAGCAGATGCTATTCCATTTTCACACCACTGCAGTGGGTTCAAAATAGAACATCGCAAGATGCATAGCGTTAATTTAATTTTCATTTGAGTGCTGCTGGTCAGAGAAGAATAACAATGGAATGGGAAAAAATGTGAAGGTTAGTGACTCAGTAAAGGCCAAAATTATCTATGTTTGCTACTGAAGGTGCTGGTTTAGGGGCATAGCTTGCCCAAAAGATACAGTTGCTAGTCAGCATCTCTTATCTATGCTGCCACTGCCAGTGTGTCCCCTTCACAGTTTGGACAGTACAGTGAGCCATGATAATATGATAATAAATCATAGGAAGGGTTTACTGGCATAATTCCTTCAGGTGCGGATTTAGTTGTAGGATTTTTCATCACATAAAGAAGTGCTCCAGTATTGGATTTACTGTTTCCCATGCTCCACTGCTGGCAAATCTGTGTCTGTAGATCTTACCAGTTACAAATAAATACATAATCCTTCTGCATTTGCCTGGTTGACTAGCCTATTGTTACAGCTGGTGCCTTTTGGTCCAGCTGCATACATTTGATTGGCTAGCCCATACTTACAGATGATGTATTCCAGTCCATCTGCATTTGTCTGATTGGTTAGCCTATACGTATAGCTGGTGTCTTCTATTACTTCTACATTTGTCTGATTGTCTAACGTATACTAATAGCTGGTGTCTTCAGGATCATCAACAGTTGTTTGATTGGTTAGCTTCTACTTAAACTTGGTGTCTACTAGTCCATCTGCATCTATCTGATTGGTTAGCCTATACCTACAGTTGGTGTCTACTGGTCCATTTGCATATATCTAATTGGCTAGTTTCTACTTATAGTTGGTGTCTACTGGTCCATCTGCATCTATCTGATTGGCTAGCCTGCACTATTGCTACTCAGTGTCTTATACTTATGATCTGTAAGGCCATAGAAAAGAAGATGCACTAAGATTCTAAATCAAGAAGAGAGTGCACATGTTCTATTTATGTTTTTATTGTTTAATGAGCCAATGCAGATGCTATTTTTTTTTTTTTTAAATGAAGCGGTATAAAAGGATAGTATACGATAATTCTGAACATAACGCTGCCATATTTCTCATCCTTTATTGTTATATATATCATCAGATATTTGTTGTTTTCTAAATGCTGATTAGTAGTTTTTGTTTTTTTTTTGGTTTAAGACTGTCATTTCATTACTTTATGAGCACTGAATAGGTATATTGTTCAAAAGCAGGCACTTTCTGGGTGTATGGGGAGACTGCAGTAGTGAAGGGGTGTAAGTTAAATCATTAGTTTGCTACACTCAGTGATGTCTTCTAGCTCAGATTATGACAGTTTTGTTGTCAAGTGAATTAATCTAAAACTGCAAACAGCAAAACAAATAGTCCACAATCTATTTAGCATGTTAAAGTCACTGATGGTTATTGATTATAATGCAGTTACTTAGGAATTTTGTATGTTATGGAAGTGTTCATGCGTAACTTATGCACGTCACAATGAAGTAAGGATGCATTTCTGGTGTAACTATGTAGTTGTACATTTGTCAGAACCATGAGGATCCTAATTTTACAGGTAATGCCACCAACAAGGCAAATTTAAGCATCATGCTCTGACTCATAGGGGTATAAATTTATACATTATGCCCCCCATTTAATAGAGTCACAATTTTACACATAAGCAAATTTTAAAAGCTATGATTTTGGACTCTCTGCAAAGCTTTTAATGGTCTCCTTCAATGATTTTGAAAGCTGATAGGTGCATGAGTATATATATATATATATATATATATATATAATATTTGGAGTCATTGCATTTGGGGTTAAGGAAAAGAACCAACTTAAACAACATGCAACATTTGCATTTTTGATGAGCTGTAATTATGGGACCTGAAATTACAAATGGGATACTAAACATACATTTGCTTATTCTGGCAGTTGGTGCAGAGGTTAAGGTTGTAAGCCTTAGTTTGTGTGGTATAGGATCTGATTCCCTTAGTCCTCGTGTGAAGATTAGCAAGTCACATAATAAGACATTACTTCTTGGTTGCCCCTGAAAAGGGTCTGTGGGCCAACCTAGCTAACAAGCAGGCAGGGTTTTGAACTTTTGTTATTGGCTAGACTTGTAATAGCTTACATCCTGGTAGTCTAGTATTTACTCGTGAAAACACACACACACACACACACACACACACACACACATATATACACACAAATATATAGATGTGTATATATATATATATATATATATATATATATATATATATATATATATATAAATGTATGTATATTTATACAGAGAAAGAGGGATCAATCAACAGAGGCCAGAGGAGATGCAGGTATACAATTGCATAGAGTGAATGGGAGGAGACCCATGAACATGTAACATGTATCTCTGAAATACAGAGAAGGTTCCTTATTATTTTTTTTTCTTCTTCTTCGTAAGTGCAATGATGTCAGGTGATGGTTAACTAAGCCATTAATCAGATTTTCAATACTTTATGCATCATCATAATTTAAACAAATGTTATGGACTGTAAGTTTATCACTACAAAATAGTAACATACATTGTATGGCAAAGACATCATATATATGCAGGCCAAAATCAATATTCAATTCCCAGTAATAGGAAAACAAGAAAACATCTGCAGCCATATCACTCAGTGGCAAGGCAAAAGACAGAATAACCAATGTCAGATGTTTTCCATATGTTCACATATTCAGAAAGGTATTCTACCCCAAAGAACTTCATCTGCATAGCACACTGCAAAAGAAGTCTGTGTTTTTATCACATTTTCCATATCATGACATTTGATTGTTGATTAATTAATCAATCAATTAGTTAATTAATTACTGTAATTATTTACCTATTTACAGGTAAGTGAACAGACCATACAGGCCCCTTTTCAGTCACAACTTTATTACAATAAAGTAGCAAATGCACATAAATTCAATAATCATCCCCATAGCAAAGTAGCAGGACTACCTACAATCATGTCAGAAGATCACTTAATACCAGTGAAAAATCCATAACAAATAAACTGACAAGACACATACTTACAAGTAATACAGACCCTGTTCTGTTCACAAACCACTGAAACATCTAGGGAAGGACGTGACATAATAAGGAATGCAACTGTTTTATTTAATGGTTTTGTAGCAGTTACAGAAAGTGTTCTTTCTGATACAGGTTTTAAATAACAGGATGAGAAATAATTTAATTTCAAATGGGAAAGAATTTGACATTTAAATTCCTAGAATCAAGAAAGCCCTGGAACTGCAGTGAAGTGAAGTGGACTATGAGGAATGTCAGGGTGTTTTTAATTGATGAACCCCTTGATCTTAGTGACATGATGGACATTCTCAGTTTTAGACGTCTCAGAAATGACCTACACTGGCCAATAATAACAGTTTAACAGATTTGTGTACGGAGGACAAGTTTGGCTCTTGGCTGGGTAGCCTTGGCCAAAGTGATGTGATGCTCCATATGTTGGGCACTTGCAATGAAGTAGAAAGTTTATGCTGCATTATATGGAGCTTACTTTAGAACTTTTTTATTGCATAAACAATGAGTAAGACATGTTCGAGAACAGGCAAAATTACTCTTTTGGTAAGTAATTTCCTAGTCTCACCTATGAGTACGTTAGAGATTTTGTAGCTGGTTGTGAGTACAGTCTGGTCTTTGGCAATACAATTATGAATATGACAGAAGAAGGAGAGTGCTCAGTCAGACCACATTTATAAATACTTAGGCATGTAGTACCTCTGGTTGTTTCTGCTCTGGACAAGAGATGACTCACTTTTCCTAGTTAGGATGGGCTCTGGACATCAGAGTTTGTGTTTTAGGTTTACCTTCAGGCCAAATAATTATAACTCATGCTGAATGTTGGTTGTATTCATGTCCAACTTATAAGCAGTTTGACTTTGATCATTGTGGGACCTCCATATTATTATCTCATCTGTGTAACTGATGCAGAAAGCTTTATTGATCACTGACACATCCCTTCATGGTCCTGAACCGTTCCTCTTCTCAGGGAATTTTTTGTGTACCTCATCTGCATATAAGTGTGTTAGGTTAGGGCGCAAATAAAATATGGTCCATGCATGATTTCTGTGGCCTAGTCATATTTTTGGGTGTGATACAGAAGGTAAAAGTAACTTGCTATCTACTGGCTGTTTATAAAGAAGAATGTGCTAGAAGACCACTGGTGGTGAACAAGTGGGCAAAACATTCACTATGTCAGGAGATGACATCCTGGTATCCAAACAGGACTAATATTGGCAAAACAATATAATTTCTTGTGAGAATAACAACAATACTTAAGAGTTTCTAGGCACATAGCCTGCACCACAAGGATGCCACCATTGACCTCACTGAGACATAGCTAAGAAGGTATGAAAAGTCTGATATAATTAGCAGTGAATAATTCATCCAGCAGATGTGACGTTCTTCCATAACAGAAACATTACACTTCCAGACCAGAATATCAATGTTCCTCATGTTGTACATAGTCCTCAACAAAGCAAATCTTATCCTCCAGCCATGCATATACTGCTGAAATATGAGTCTCATCACAAGTTATTCCAGTGTACTCAAGCAGGCACTCACACTGTGGGACAGTCATGGAACCATACCTTTAAGGGTTGCCAACAATAGGGGAAAACCCAGGAGTACTGTGGCCAGTTCCTCATTCATAGCCATGGTATTAGTTTTGTGTGAGAAGAGAGCAACAGTGAATTTAAATTTAGAGTGAAGCTTGAGGGGTGAATTCTGCATTTTATTATTTATAAACAAAAATTAATATCATCACGTATAATTGTGAATCTTATCATAATAAGTAGATGTAGTACATCAGAATAAGCTTACGTTGATTAGTGATGCAGACATATGCCACTTAATTTCACATTTAACATTTCTTTCTTTGTTTTTAAATGGACTGATGAGCTATCAGTTGTATATTTCAATATTTTGCTTTGTTTTAAAAGTAACCTAAAATTAACCCACTAAGCTATTAGAAGTGTCACAGATTCTTCTCAGTTACTTAATTTTTCCAAGGTAAGATTTTAAAACGTTCATCAATTTCAGTTTTTAGTTGGGCTCTGATTACTTTCTTTCGTTGTAATATGAGTATTTTTTCCTAATTTCAAGTGTAGTTAATGTACTTGCCATTGAGACTTTTTTATTGTTACTTAGCTTTTCACAAAATGTCAGAAATCAGATATATAATATTTCCACAAATGGAAATATAACATACCAGAACGTAGAGAAAAAGGCAGCAATGAGTAATAATGACTATCATAAAGCAAACAAAAAGCATTTTTAAAAGGTGGCCTCACATCTGTAACCGACTGACCTTGAAGTTAAGGAGAAACTTCCCTACTCTTATAGTTCCATGGTCTCATTTTAACTGTAGGCTATCCTTCAATTAAAAAGGGAGCAAACGAAACTTAATAAAAGACTTAATCCATTTTTAAATAAATTCATAGATAATCCATCACCATTCAGTCTTATGACTATTTATTCCTCCAGTACCCTCCCTCACACCACATATCCTTTCTCCAGGAGGGCTGTACCAGTCAATTCTGTAGTAAATTTGCAAAAAACTATTTGGTCTTCTAGAGTATGTTTAAAAGAATATAGTGAGTCACGCTGCTTAACATGCAAGGGAAGTTTATTCCAGAGGTTAGGGAGGTACTAGGCTATAAATCTGCCCCTCCACCATATTTTATTTATCAGTTAGTGAAGAGCTAGTTCCGCTGGAGCTATTGAACTTATGGAGATACAGGAGGTCAAGGACAATGGGGTCTCTAATGGCATGATAAGCAGGACAAAGACCTTCCCTCAAATGTCTATAAAACACTGAATAAAAAGCTAGACCCTCAAAGCTTCCAGCCTCTCTTGATAGCTCAGGGACTTTGCATCTGTGATCTTGTTGGTTAGGAACCTTTAGGATTTTTTCTAATTGTTTAAAATGTTTAATGAGATACATCCTGAATTAGGCACTGTACTCAATAATCTTTTGAAAAATGTGGAGTCTCTTTAGACCCGAGTGATAGTCCTTTGGAAATTAGCCGTGTTAAATAAAAATATTTCCTAACAACAGTTGTCACATGATGTTCAACAGACAGGGAATTATTAACCTAGATTATTAGGTTCCTGACTGCATTTTCATTTTATAATGGTGTATTGTCTATACATTATGAGGAGGGGGCAGGTCTACCAAAAGAGATGATGATGGTCTTTCTAGCATTTAGTTTGAGCCCCTTTTTAGTATGCCAAGAATTTACTAGGAAGACTTCATTCTTATGGGTTTGTGTATCAGAGGGTGACTTAAAACAGCCTTCGGTTTTCGGTGAACTGCAGAGGTGTTAGTCAGATGTCTTGGCACTTTACTAGAAGAATTGAGAAGTAAAGGTCAGAAAGGAGAGGTCCCCACATGGAGTCTTGAGGGATACCACTGGTCACTTTCATATTTTCTGATGAGGTGCCTAAAATTTACATTGTGTTAAGTTCATTCTCTCAGCCTGTTTGCTATCTGTCCTACCACATATGGGCCGATTTTTAATACATTTAGCTTCTGTATGATGTCAGCATGGGAAATGGTGCTGAAGGCCTTGATCACGTCAAGATGCTCAGAGTGAACCTCATGGCCACAGTATACAGCCTCCTTTTGAAGAAGTTTACCAGATTCAGTAGGCATTATCAACTCTTTACAAAGTCAAACTGTTGGGGAGTCAAATCTAATAATGTTCTTGATATCATAGTTTGTGAAGTTATTTATAATATATTCCACCGCTCTACAGATGAGGTTTGTAAGACTGATCAGTCTGTAATTATCTGGTCATTTGTAAGGCCACCCTTAAGGAGGGGCATCACCATTGCAATGCATTAGTCATCAGTGATAAAACTAGTAGGTAAATATAGGCTAAAGTAGTTTAAGGAATGAATCTTCAAGGGCAGGCTTAACACTGTTAATTAAACATCTGGGTATATTGTCAGGGCAGATTCACATAGAGTCATCAAATGTAATTTTGGTGACTGGAAAAAAAAAGAAAACTATTTGAGGAAGCCTCCTTTAATGAACAAGTCAACAATTTTGTTATTTGCAGTGGTGAAGCTAGCCTGCACAAAAACTAAGTCAATTATTGAAAATGATGGACCTCATAAATAAAGACATGGACAACCTCGAAACCCTGGCTCTGACACAATTTGGCTTCATCAAGGGCAGATTCTGCCTGTTGGATTTCTTCAAAAATGTGACCACGGCCATTGATGAGGGCTTATCTGTGCACCCAGCATACCTCGACTTGGCAAAGGGACACAATCCCACCCTCAGGCATTACTGATAAACTTAGCAAACTGAATGCAGACCTCTTTGTTGTAAGATGGGTTGCCAACTGGCTTACAAACCGGCCACACTCTATCAAAGTGGGTGACTCCACATCAACCAGCAGATGTGTCAACAGTAGGGCACCCCAAGGGTCAGTGCTGGGCCCCCTGTTGTTTGGTATATACTTCTCAGAAGTTCAAGCCAAAGCTAAGGGGTTGTGGCTGATCAGGTTTGTGGACGACTGCAAACTTGGTGCAAATATTGAATCCCCAAATTATGTCAGTATACTTCAGAAGGGCCTTACACAGACCAAAGACTAATGTCTTAGTCACGGTCTCAAACTGAATGCAAAGAAATGCATCATCACTCCCTTTGGTAAAAACAATGTCCCTTCACACTATCAAATTAACAATACCCTATCTACCTACGAAGTGGTAAGAGATCTGGCATCACACATTGACTTCGACCTTTACCTTTTGTATACTCCTTGTCTGCGATTTGCTATTCTTTCTGAGCATCTGGGTAATGGAAAATCCTGTGGGTCAACAAAACATTCTGGCTCAAATTCCTCAAAACCATCACCACTTGGTTCAAGAGTAAAATTAGAGCCCATTTTACCCATACCTCTGTGATTCAACTAAACTTGTATATATAGCTAAGTGCAGCTCTTGTTCTTCCTTTTATGTAGGTAAGACGGAAAGAAAACTGAAAAATAGGATATACGAACACTTGTATGATATCAAAAATGAAAAAGATACTAGTGCATTGTTTAAACATAGTGTCACCTGTAGTAATTTTCAGTCTTACAAGTTTGGTATATTAGAATTTGTCACCATTGAAGCCAGGGGTGGGGACTGGCAAAAGGTTTTGTATAAAAAGGAATTATTGTGGCAACTGCGGCTGGCTGCTGATTCCCCTCCAGGGCTTAATGAACATATCTCTATTATGCCTATTTTAAAAGAAAAGGCAGGTTTAGTGTAGTAACATTTTAGTGTATTGTAGTGTATATTTTCATTACAAGTTTTTTATTGAAATGAAATATTCATGTGTGTGTATTTTACGATGAGACTGCTATTTTCTTTCTTTTTAAACAACTATGTATTTAACATATTTATGAGGAGGGAATATTTATTCATGAGGAGGGAGCTGTCATTGAACATGATTGGTCATTTTGAATTTCTGACTAATTAGAATTCATGTATTTAAAACTGAACTTTATTAGTCATTGTGTTCTGAGGAAGTCAATTTATTTGATGAAAGCGCTTAACCATTTTGGATGTCTACCGTTGTGGATTTTAATTACGTTTTATTTCATTTGTGGATGTGTTTTCTACAATAACAAATCCATTTATCTCTCAGTGTTCATTTTGTTTTTGAAATCTTGACTAGATTTCTGTCTGGTTACAGTCTATGTATTGGGGTTCAAATGATTGTTACAGAACCTTTGACGTCATCTCTTTATTTATTTAATTTACACTTATTTAATGGAGTACAGCACTGATCATAGCAGGATCAACTGCAGGTTCAGTGTGAGTAAAAAATGCAAAAAGAAGCAACATAAAGTGTAAACATAAACAATCAATGCAAGCAAAAATAATCAGTAAAACATAAAGACACTAATAATGTACAAGAATCTACAGAGAGACATCATGCATTGGCAGTTGTAGCTTAGCATATAGTAATGATACTATGTACATAATTGGCTATAAAAAGCATATACACCCCTGTTAAAATGCCATGTTTTTCTGATATAAAAAAAATGAGACCACAATCAATCATTTCAAAACTTTTCCCACCTTTAATGTGACTTATAACCTGTACAATTCCATTAAAAAACAAACAAATCTGTTAGGAGAAAAAATATAAAAAATAAAAAACGTACGATAAGTTGGTTGCATAAGTGTGCACGCCCTTAAACTAATACTTTGTTGAAGCACCTTTTGATTTAATTACAACATTCAGTCTTCTTGGGTGGAAGTCTATCAGCATGGCACATCTTGACTTGGCAATATTTGCCCACTCTTCCTTGCAAAAGCACTCGAAATCTGTCAGATTGTGAAGGCATCTCTTGTGCACACCCCTCTTCAGATCACCCCACAGATTTTTGGATTTAGGTCTGGGCTCTGGCTGGGTCATTCCAAAACTTTAATTTTCTTCTGATGAAGCCATTCTTTTTTTGATTTGAATGGATGCTTGGGGTCATTGTCGTGTTGAAAGGTGAAATTCCTCTTCATCTTCAGCTTTCTAGCAGACACCTGAAGATTTTGGGCCAAAAATGACTGGTATTTGGAGCTGTTCATAATCCCCTCCACCTTGACTAAAGCCCCAGTTCCAGCTGAAGAAAAGGAACCTGAAAGCATGATACTGCCACCACCAAGTTTCACTGTGGGGACGGTGTTCTTTTGGTGATGCAAAGTGTTGTTTTTGCTCCAAATGTACCTTTTGGAATTGTGGCCAAAAAGTTCAAACTTGGTCTCATCAGACCATAACATTTTCCCACATGCTTTTGAGAAACTTGATGTATTGTTTTGCAAATTTTAGCCAGGCCTGGATGGTTTTCTGTGTAAGAAAAGGCTTCTGTCTTGCAACCCTACGCCATAGTCCAGACATATGGAGAATACGGGTGATTGTTGTCACATGTAGTATACAACCAGTACTTGCCAGAAATTCCTGCAGCTCCTTCAGTGTTGCTCTAGGTCTCTTGGTAACCTCCCTGACCAGTTTTTGTCTTGTCTTTTCTTCAATTTTGGAGGGACGTCCAGTTCTTTGCAATGTCACTGTTTTCCCATTTCTCTCCACTTTTTGATGACTGTCTTCACTGTGTTCCATGGTACATCCAATGCTGTGGAAATTTTTTCTACCCTTCTCCTGACTGATATCTTTCAACAGTGAGATCCATTTGATGCTTTGTAAGCTCTCTGCTAACCATGGCTTTTGGTGTAGCAGGCAACTGAGTAAATGTCAGGAAAATCCTACTAGGACAGATGAACTTTATTTAGGGTTAATCAGAGTCTCCTTAGTTGATGGCAGGTGTTTACCCAAGAAGAGTGAATGCTGTAATTAAATCAAAAGGTGCTTCAACAAAGTATTCATTTAAGGGTTGCGCACTTATGCAACCAACTTATTGTATGTTTTTTTATTTTTTATATTTTTCCCCTAACAGATTTGTTTGTTTTTCAATTGAATTGTACAGGTTGTAGGTCACATTAAAAGTGGGAAAAATTTTGAAATGATTTATTATGGTCTCATTTTTTTATATCACAAAAAACTGGCATTTTAACAGGGCTGTGTACACTTTTATATCCACTGTATTTATATAAAGCATATTCATATATTACAGAGAGGGATTGATGCAGCAAACATGTCAAGATGCAGGAAATAATGAAAAGGGAGTTTTTGCTAGTTGATGTGATATGTCCTGCACGCTGCCATTTGCATTTGTAGCATGTTTTTAGATACTGTTTGAATTGTGTTAATGTCTGTTTGAGATGAGAAGGGACAGAGCATTGCAGTTTGGGAACAAGCTGTGATCAGAACTGTGTAGGTTGCTAGAAAGGGTTTGGAGAATAGGGCCTGCTCTGACTTGGCTTCTAAGGTTATAGGTTGGAGTGGTTGTGATGAGTCTCATAGTGATTGGGGGTGGTATGTCTTAATGGTGTACTTTGAAGAACAGGGAGCCCAAAAGGAGATTAGTTCTATCTTGTACTAGTAGACATCTTGCCATGTATAGAGTGAGGAAGCAATATTAATGATGAGGGGTATTGGTGATGAAGAGGCATATTTTATTAGATTGGTTCTGTAACTAAGCTGCAAGAAGGAAACTGCTGCATAGACTTTTTTTTTGCCTGTATCAGTTGCTTTCCTTAACAACATGTTTCTGTATGTTATGGATTCTTTTAGGTAATCTGAAACCTTTTCTGTATGTGAAGATGAACAAGAGACAAAGGAGTAATGCCTTCCTCTCCAACAGTGACTGTAACTTACATAGCCTTTTTCTGAACCTTAGAGAAATAAGTATAAGCAATCGATGAAGAAGAAACCAAAAAATAATACATCTGCATTAACAGGTGACTGTATCTTTTGTAAAATGTATACAGAAGCACTGGTAGACGGTTGTGTAAATGTTACTTAGCAACTCAACATCTTTGCTTGGAATATTAACAGGCCTTAAGGCCCCAGCACTCACAGGCAATAACTTATTGAACTGTTTGACATGTATTTCGTGAACTGTAATGTTGGCACACCATGCGGGGAGAGCTGGTGGTCCACAGACATCAGGATAAAACAAGTTTCATCCCTGCCTGAATGATGAGTCACTCTATTGGTTCTTACCCAAAATAAGTGACACAAGTACCACTGCCTAAAAATGAAATGTTCAGTGTCAAACAGGTAGCACACTCACCTTTGGTACAGAAGGCTGTGGCTTCTATTCCACCAGCAGGTACACAGACTGCTAACACTGCAGTGCAGAATAAGGGGGCGGTGCTGCACTCATGGGTGTGTCGCCCTTCAGATCCCATGACACCTATCAAAAAGAGTAGGGGGATCCCCAATGCCCTGGCCTGATTTACCCTATCTGTATAAATACCACCTCTGATCACCCTTGAAAAGAGGTCACTAGCCTAGTGGGACTAACCTGGACAACAAAGGATAAATAAATAAATGGAACCAAGACCATCTGGAGGCAAGCAGCTGAACAGCAGACAGGGAGGCAAAAAGTACATGAAAAATAGCAAACAGTTCAAAAGTGCAAGAAGATGGTCAATAAAGCACAATAAAGTAGAATGTGAACAGAAAATGTACAAGTCACAATTCATAGACAAGCTGCATAGCACAGAGAGCACAACTGGTCTGGAATCTGCCACATGGAGGCTAGTAGTGATTCATATTCCCATGCTGTGCACAGCACAAATGGATTATAGAAGATATATGCAAATGACAGTATAATGTTATGTAAATGAAGCTGAGTAGGGAAATGAGGTCATATTTATATGCATATCTACAGCAGATGACCATAGATGTCATTCATACTCATAGTTGCAGAAAGTGAAGACCAATATGCACCTAACTATAAAAAGGTGAAGCACACTAAAAATATCAGAGAAACAGACCATGAGAATACTGAGCATACCTCTCAACCACTTAGAGTAAGAAATCTGGACAGAGCCATAAATAAAAGGGGGACAAAGGTCCAAAAAATATGGACAATTTTTAAATATTGCTTTTATAAACTTAGAAAGTTGATAGAATAACAGGTTCTGCATTAGCATGGATTTTTCTGAAGGATATGAAGTCTGAAACTCAAATGTCTGCTGTTATTTTCTAACTTCAGTCTTTAATGATTTGCCACTAATTTGCTAAAAAAGCACAATTTTATGAAAATGGACCAAAACTATGAGGCAGATATCTGGACATTCGGTGAAAATCTGTAGAGCTGCGAGGTGTGATCCTAGGGTTAGCGGTACTGCCTGTACAGTAGCATGCTGCAGTGCTTAGTATCGCCATTCTCTGCTCAGGTGTGTTAGGGGGCATTGGGCACACAATGAAATGGTACCACCACAGGGTGACATACCACAACTTTATCAACCCAATTATAGAATGGTTCTGCTTAAATTAGGACGTTGTACAGAACTTGTTTGACCTGTACCATGCACACCCAGAATGTTATGGAATGCATGTTCTTCCCAAGTCTGTTGAGATCAAGGTATGTGCATTTCTGTTTGCAGACACCTCTCAGAAGCTAGAAGTCGACATGCTGGGTATTTCATAGGTCTCCACTTCTAAAGTACTCAGCAAACATATATAGATGAGCATGTATTGTTCCCTAGAATACTACATGAAAGGGCTGCCACTATAGATGCCTTCTATGATATCACCTGCCTTCCTGAGCTATTAGGTGCTACAGTTTGCATACAAGTAGCAATACGGCATCTCCTGGTTTGCAATCAGAGGTTTGTGAACACAAACGGCTATCATTCCATAAACTTCTGAGTGTTGCATAATGCTCACAGGATTATAACCAAATTATCTGTATAGCCCCCTGGTAGTTCACATAATTCCCATATATAGCACACATGTGAGCTGTATCACAACTTCCTGCATGGTAACATTCCACAGGGCTGTCTAGTTGGCAATTGTAGGCACTGTTAAAAATTTATCTGGCAGTATTTACAGTATATTCCAAATGTAGTAAATCCCCCACATACTTATGCTGTGTTGCAGGTTATACTGTATTAATGTTAGAGCTTTGCCTAATGTTGCCTATACGGAATCCACAGACCACTGAAAATTCTTTGCTCAGACAAACTTGTAGCATCACTGAGCATGTTTTTGGCCTACTAGAAGTTTTACTAATGTCTTGATATGTCTGGGGAGCATTCCTCTATGATCCTGCCATAGTCACCAGTATGTACCTAGCCTGTTACATGCTGCATAACATGTTGGTGAGAAAACAGGATGGGCAGCTCCATGATACCAGTGCAGCTGGTAGATGCATCACAACCACTGCTAAGAAGAGTGAGGCAGAACATGAATAAGTCACAGCTGCACATCCACATGCCAGACAGTGACAGGCAAAATACAGAGCAAGGCAGGTGAAGGGACTATGTTTAGCTTAGAAATGTGGACACTATCACACACATTGACAGTGCATTGTCACGTAGAGCAAATATGATTCATATAGTAAATACAAAGTCTATGAGGAACACCAGTGATAAACTGTATGAGCTGGTAACAAGAAAACAACTGGTAAAATAATAACAAAAGTTCATACATGAACACGGCAGACTTACTAAAAAGCAAATTTTTAATCACAAAGAAGGTTGTAAGCGCTTTCACAATAACTTATTGCTTCATCAGACAACTCCTCACTCACTTCAGCAAACTTATATATGTATAATAAAACATCATTATCCAATTAATCAATCATTGACCCATACATATTTAAAAATACATTTACCTAAAACCATCAACAGCATTACATATATTAATATCTAACAAAAAACTAAATGCCAAGAACGTAAAACGAGAATCAAACGTACAGTTGATACAAACTGATATACAATTTCATCTGCGTAATTTCCTTGATTTAAGAACGAGTTTCAATGATGCATGGTCATTAAGACCATGTCCCAAATGTGCCATTAGCCTAAAAATCTATTTAAGTTCCACCCTGTCTGTTTCATTCACTAAATCCCCAAATCTAATACTTTCAGGAACAACTTCTAATACTTGAAAGACAAGCCTATGCTGCTCACCCTCCTGCTTGATGTGTTTTGCAAGGCCACTATACTGGAACTTAGATGTTGTTATTATTTTACCAGTTGTTTTCTTGTTACCAGCTTGTACAGTTTAACACTGGTGTTCCTCATAGACTTTGTATTTGCTGTTTTCTTCTGTTTAAAACAAAGAGTGAGAAGGTCACACTGAAAAACCAATCAGTAAAAACTAAATGAAAATTCCAGCCAAGCAAGAACTTCCAATGAGTGACCTCCCAAACCTCCTGTAACAGAGGCACATGGGATATATGCAAATGACCCTTATGAGCATCAGGTGTTTCAGCTATATGGCGATTATGCATATCCATAGCTAGTGGGGTTTGGCTTTATTGGCCTGAAATTGTCCATTAAAACGACTTCAAACGTAAAAGTCAAGGGCAATCAGAATCGCCATATAGCTGAAACACCTGATGTTCATAAGGGTCATTTGCATATATCCCATGTGCCTGTGTTGCAGGTGGTTTGGGAGGTCATTCATTGGAAGTTCTTGCTTGGCTGGAGTTTTCATTTAGTTTTTACTGTTTTCTTCTGTTGGAACCCGGTGAGCATGGCAGAAGGTAGTTTATCTACATATAGAGAGTCTTGGTGGATGGGAAGAGTTCGAATGAACGACTTTTGAATTTTATGCACATCCAGTCAAACCCTTTTCTATTGGAGGATTCTTGGGTGAGGAGAATGTTACTGTTCCAGAGGGAAACCAGGCAGCTTGTATGCGTATGATTATGAGAGGAATGGAAGATGAACTATACCATCTGAAATGGCTGCAGTGTTAGCGGTACCATTTAGAGGCATGTTGCAGGCTTAAGGTGATTCCGAGGGGGCTTAGAGTTTTAGTCATGCCTACCTATGGAAGCACGTACTCAGAGTTCCTTGCTAAATGGCAGCAAATCAATTTGGATATGAGTATGTCCTATATGAGACTGCTTTTGGATTTCTTTTCCTCAATCGAGAATGAGTTGCAGCACAAGTTGACTCAGTTGCAAACTGAATTGTATGGATATGTGGATGCTGAAATTGCTGATATACAGATCAGTGACATAATTGACAGGGTTTGCTTGTATGAGAAGAATTTAATATTGGTTAAGAAGAAGAAGCTTGCAAGGCATTTACATGATTTTAAGAATAATCATGTTTTCACCTGGCCATGAAACTCAGAGGTAACGTCTCAGGTAAGACCCCCTTAGAAGGAAGTTATGTCAGCGAGTGCGCAGGTGCCTGTTGAAGTTGCGACTGAGGGCTGGTCTATATACTTTACACCAGTAGTGTATGATTCTTTAGCTCTGAACAATGTAGTCAGTGGGGTGATTGACAATAACCCTTCTACACCTGTGGTTAGATGAAAAACATACAACATGAAGGAGCAGGCTTTTCCACTGCTCCCTTTACCATATCGCCAGAACAGGCTGAAATCAGGGAAAAGGAACATCATTGAAATGGGACAGAGGAAACAGCCTCTGCTCGAGATGAATGTGAAAACGCTCAAAAAGATGTGGACATCTGCAAACATGGGTTAGTGTGGAACATTTCACAGGGTGTACTGCCTAAATATGAATGTAATGTGCTGAAAAGGTTTTGAGTTTCACCCCCTCTAGTGGTGCTGATTTGGTTGCGACATTGATTGAATTAAGAGTATATGTTCGCAATGTATAATTGAAATGAATGTTTTCATCTGAATGTAGAGAGACTGATGAATATTTATACAGAAAGCCGAGTACGTTCACTCCTCAGAATCCCCCCTTGTTAGATGTGTTTTTACTAAGTTGTGAGAAAGACTTGTATAGTTTGCTTGGACATAGTACCAAATCTGCAGGAGCAAATTTGAGTCCGCAAGACAGGGAAGCGCTGAATGATTTACAGAATGATCACTGTATTGCAATTAGACCTGCAGGCAAGGATGGTCCAGTGGTAATTTTGGATATAGACTACTACTATAACACAATGACTGAAATGCTTAATGATGATGAAACGTTTAGACAAATTAATAAACAAATGATATATGTGATGCACGAAAGTGTGATGAATGCATTGTTTGTATATAGTTGAGGAGTATAACTAAGGAATTGTTTCAGTATTTTTGTGTTGAGCACCTCCTTGTTCCCACTTTAATGGCTCTACCCAAGACACACAAATGCATTTATATTACATTATCGAAAATTTACAAGTTCGAATATCATATGGTTGTCACCAAATGATCGAACTCATAAATGCTCTAAAACATAATAAAAAACAAAAAAACCACAAAACTTACCTCCTGAATGTCTTAAGGAGGAGGGCAAGCCCCCCTACACCCCCCCCACACCCCTGCCACTTAAATATACCAACTTCGAGATTCAACTACAGTGCAGAAAAGGGAAATGTTCCCATTCTGTGCTGTAATGGAGATCTCTGTTGACATGCTGGCACATCCAAAAATTCGAACATATGGTGCCGACCATATGACGTTCGATTTTTTCAGTGTGCGATAACGTGATGTAGACCCACACAAAGAACCTTTGAAACCTTCATTTCAACCCATTGTGTCGGGTTCAGGATGGTTCACTGAACCTATTTCTATCTTTTTGGGCAAACAGTTTAGAATGGTGTTGAACTATCAGAATGTAGTGTTGAGGGACACCCAACACTTCTTACAAGGTCTCCACTCTGCTTACACTTCAGGTCAATTAAAGAGGGTCAATTGTTAGTAACTTTGGATGTTCCATCTCTCTTTACATGTATACTGAATCGGGAAGGCATTGAAATGGTTAAGAGTTTTTTGGTGAGAAATGGTGGGTTTGACCCCACATTTATTGAGCTTTTATGCCTTCTATTGGAAATTGTGCTGGAACATAATGTTTTCATTTTCAACGATATGTACTATTGGCAAACAGCAGGTGTGGCGATGGGCGCCAGTTGTGCCAACAGTTACTCTAATATCATTATGTATAAGTGGGGGTCAACCACCATTTTGCCCTTGATAGGTGGCGTGGTCTGTTAATTATCAGCAATTCGTGAATGACCTTTTTCTTATTTGGAAAAAGGATGAAGCCAGTCTTAGACTGATGGTAAATGGCCTGAATGGGAGTACCAACTTAAGGTTTTCTTATAAAAGCTCACCTAGTAAGGTTGAGTTCTTAGATGTAGAAATTTTTATGGATGAGAAGGGTGGACTGAGTACAGAGTTGTTCAGAAAGGAGTGCTATAGGCCATCCTATTTGCACAGAAGGAGTATGCACCCTCAACACATCTTTCATAATGTAGTTAAAGGACAAATGATGAGGATGTCCAGGGTGAATGTTATTGATGAGGATTTCCAGGAAGCCATGAATGGTTTGAAGATGGATTTTATGCAAAGAGGCTACAATGAAGGTGAATTGATAGGTGTGTGCTTTCAGGTGAGTACACTTAGATCAACAATGGGTAAACCATTATTTTTCTTCACCTATAAGGTGTAGACCAACTAGAAAACATAAGAGTAAAGGATTGAAACTGTAGTTTTATTGGCCACTAGGGGTCATTTCCATAACTCCTTCATCTTCCTCTCTTAAAACCTAGTTGCCTCGTGGTTTGGGCGTCTTTTCAGGCTTGTTGGCTGTTGGTGAAGCACCCTCCAAGAGGAAAAAACGCTGAGAGAAGAAGGGAGCCACTTTTGAGATTTTAAGTATTTTTTCTCTGTTTATTTGCTAAGTTTTTCTGCATAGCTGCCTAGCTTGAGCATTTTCTGGATTGTTAAACTTGATTTCTGTATTAGTAGCTGTATTTAGAGCACAACCAAAAGCTGTTTGCTGAATTTCCTGTTTGCACTTAATTTTAAATCGTTTTTTCTTAAAACTTGCATATTTTCTGTCCTTGACCTAGCACTCTTGTGTGGGGTCATTTACTGCACTGTTATAACTTGATATTACTTGTGAACCTCTGCTATCTCTGTAAAAACAAAACAAAAAAAAAAATCATGCTTTTTTCCCACTTTTCTGAGAGCTAAAAGTTCAGTTACAGGCTTGCTGTTCCTGAACTGTTTGAAAGTTTCTGTGAGGCCATTTTGCTTGGGCTGAAGGAGGGTCTCTCTGTTGATCAGTGGCAGTGACTAACATTGAGCAGCTTCCCTGCCCCCGTAGAGGTGGTTACTGACTTGAAACTGTAGTTTTATTGGCCACTAGGGTCATTTCCATAACTCCTTCATCTTCCTCTCTTAAAACCTAGTTGCCTCGTGGTTTGGGCGTCTTTTCAGGCTTGTTGGCTGTTGGTGAAGCACCCTCCAAGAGGAAAAATGCTGAGAGAAGAAGGAGCCACTTTTGAGATTTTAAGTATTTTTCTCTGTTTATTTGCTAAGTTTTTCTGCATAGCTGCCTAGCTTGAGCATTTTCTGGCTTGTTAAACTTGATTTCTGTATTAGTAGCTGTATTTAGAGCACAACCAAAAGCTGTTTGCTGAATTTCCTGTTTGAACTTAATTTTAAATCGTTTTTTTCTTAAAACTTGCATATTTTCTGTCCTTGACCTAGCACTCTTGTGTGGGGTCATTTACTGCACTGTTATAACTTGATATTACTTGTGAACCTCTGCTATCTCTGTAAAAAACAAACAAAAAAAAAAATCTTGCTTTTTTCCCACCTTTCTGAGAGTTAAAAAAGTTCAGTTACAGGCTTGCTGTTCCTGAACTGTTTGAAAGTTTCTGTGAGGCCATTTTTGCTTGCACTGAAGGAGGGGTTTTTGTTGATCAGTGGCAGTGAATAACATTGAGCAGCTTCCCTGCCCCCCCGTAGAGGTGGTTACTGACTTGAAACTGTAGTTTTATTGTCCCTTTTGGGTCTATTCCTGCTTCTTTCCAGCCCCTGCTATCAAGCACGCTTTAACGTGCTTTAGCGTGATTTAGCGCGGAGTTGCCACTAGAGCAGCATCGGGCAGCGCCGGTTAAACAAGGTTAAACTCTTTCTGGCTCCAGAAAGTCTGTTCTTCAATTTTTCCCTTAGAACTGCTCTGTTAGGAACCTAAACAGTTTACACCTACACTAAAAAGTGCAGCACTTGTTCCAAATAGCTTTTTCTTCTCAAAAAGCTCAGCACTTGTCTTATAAGCATATCCCTTGTCTTATAAGCATTCTCTTTGCAGGTCAAGCACTCCTATATTATACAAATCTCTCACTAGCAAAACCCCCCAGGAGTGCCCACTTCCCTGCTAAGCCCATTACTTTTCTGTCTCATACCAACTCATAATTCTTTCTAGCATGTCGAAGGGTCAGATACTGGCGTCCTCTCCTGCCCAGTTGGTGAATCTGGGAATTCTGAGACAATATTCCAATTGCCTCATGTACACGGACAACCCCCTCCTCCTCCCACGTAACGCTAACACTTGTGAGAGATGCAGCTATTTAGCCAGACTGGAGGCTGAGCTCTCTCAACTCAGGACTGGCAAGACCAGGCAGGAGGAGAAGGCAACTACACACACCACAATACCAGTCTCACATAACTCAACCACACCACTGAATCAAACACATAAACACACTAAAACATACTCGGAGGCTCTGAGTAAAAATTTACCTAAACAGCAGAGGCCTCCAAAGCAGACACCCAAGCAACTGCAAACTCAATACACCACACAAACAACACATAAACAACAAAATCAGTGTGCAAAGCAGTCACTGCCCTTAAGGCCAAATACAACACCAAACATACTTGTCATAGGTGACTCCATAGTCAGACACACTGACGTCCCGCTCACCAGACTGAGTAAGGAGAAGGTCACAGTAAGCTGCCTGTCGGGCACTAGAATCCGCCACATAATGCAAGCACTCAGGTCTCTCAACAGCAGGTACAAGTACGACTCAGTCATTGTCCACGCTGGTGTCAATGACCAGAGATGTACCTCCTTGGACTACATGAAAAGAGACATTGAGGAGCTCTCTGATTATGTAGCCCAGGCAGGTATGACCCTGACCTTGAGCAGTATCCTACCTTCACCTAGAATGATGCCACAATACAGTGATAAGATGATCAGCTTTAATAATTGGCTTAAATTCTGGTGTCATTCAAAGGGGATCCAATGTCTGTCTGCCTGGGATGACATGCTGGACAAGCCACGCTGCTTCGCAAGGGACGCCTTGCACCTGTCACCCCTAGGCTTCCAGATATTGGCAAAGGCTCTTGCCACCCCATAGTGCCTTTTTAGGCAAGGCTCAAATTCTAAACCTACCACCCTAGAACACAAAAAAAGGAAAAAAACTAAGGGTAATGCTGCTCAATGCCAGAAGTCTCAATCTCAAGATGCACGCACTCGAGGCCCTTCTCAGTATGGAGAACATCGATGTCTGTGCAGTGACAGAAACCTGGTTCAAGGCTCCTGAGAGCACCCCAGCACTATCAGGTTTCACCTCATATCATGCGTTCCGCCCCAAATTCCGGACAACACCAAGAAAGGAGGGGGTGTCCATATTCATAAAGGACACCCACACCTCAAGGTTGGTGGCAACGCACGATGCATCGGAGACCATCCAGGTGCAATTAACCATAGGCAAGACTGCTCTGCAATTTGTAGCATGTTACAGGCCACCCTCTCAAACTCAGGAACCTCACATGGCCTTCCTGAAAACATTGGAGGGGATAAATGTATCTCCAAACACCATCATACTAGGTGACTTCAACTACCCTAATATAGACTGGGAACACTACTCAAGCTCAAACACTCTAGCCCAAAGGTTCCTGGAGTTCATAAACTCAAATGCCATGGAACAACTAGTCACCATCCCCACAAGAGGAGAAAACATACTTGATCTCATCATCACGAACATGGGATCACAATGTTCAACACCGGAAGTATACCCCTCACTGGTGAGATCAGATCATAAACTAATCTCGCTGGAGGTCCTCATCCCGCCCCACCTGAAATAAAAAAGACCACAGTGAAAAACTTCTCAAAAGCCGACTTCACACTTCTAAAAACTAGTGTGGTCTCCTTTAAGGCCCATGAGCCAGTGGTAAACATTACTCAAACCACTGAATCACTTACAAATGCCTTCTACCAGCACCTACAGGACTGCATGGATCAGGCAATCCCAAACAAAACTAAGACTCTTTGTACCAAAGGCAAGCGTCCAGTCTGGTGGACCCCAGCCATAAACAAGCTGTACAACAAAAGGAGGAAGCTACTACAAGATAGAGCAAAATCTTTGAAAGGTAAGACACCTTTGATCATTATAAGTAAAAAACTAAGAGCTCTCATAAAATCATCCAAGGCAAATTTTGAGAGAAAAATCGCCAAGGACTCAAAAGACAATCATAAGGCCTTCTTTAGCTATGTTAGAAACCTAGGAGGAAACTCCCAGATATGCTCAGAATTAGTTCAAAATGATGTGAAGATTACTGAACCTACACACATTGCCAACATACTGGCTGACAGGTTCAGTGCAAACTTCTTCCCCCAAAAGGAGAGATATCTATACCAGAGGATTGTAGCCCCCCAAACATCTCCAACGCCCAGGTGAGAACTGCTCTCTCCAAGGCAAAAAACACAGCATCCATGGGACCGGATGGTGTCCCCGGCTGTGTGCTCCACGAACTCAATGAGGAATTAAACTCGCAGTTAGGACAGCTGTTTAATCTTAGCCTCACCACAGGATACGTACCCAAGGAGTGGCGCACGGCGACTGTGGTCCCACTTCACAAGGGCGGTGCCTCCACCGACCCTGAAATTACCGTCCCATTAGCTTGACAAGCCTTATCTGCAAAGCCATGGAGAGGATCATAATGGAACTCATAAATAAAGACATAGGGAACTTGCAGACTTTGGATCCAACCCAGTTTGGCTTTGTCAAAGGCAGATCATGCCTTTTAAACTTGGTTGACTTTTTCGAGACAGTCACCAAGGCCATTGATGAGGGAAAGGCAGTCCATACAGCCTACCTTGACCTGGCAAAGGCCTTCGACACAATACCCCACTCAGGTATCATCGAAAAACTCATCAGCTTGAATGTAAACCCATACATCACAAGATGGGTTGCAAACTGGCTAAGTGACAGAACCCACAGGGTCAGAGTTGCTGGAGCCATGTCAGACTCAAAGCCTGTCACAAGTGGTGTCCCACAGGGCTCAGTCCTGGGTCCACTCTTGTTCGGCATCTACTTTTCTGAAGTACAAGCAAATGCAGGAGGGTTATGGCTGACAAAGTTTGCAGATGACTGCAAACTGGGCACCATAGTCGAAAACACATCTGACACAGATATCCTTCAGAAGGGCCTCACAGAAACGGATAACTGGTGCCAGAGCCATGGCCTAAAGTTAAATGCCAAGAAATGCATAGTCATACCCTTCGGGAAAAACAAGGTTACCCCTAGCTATCATATAGGTGGCAATCCACTGAGCACAGAAGAAATCATCAGGGATCTGGGGACCCAGGTTGACAGTAGCCTTTCGTTTGACACTCATGCTGCTAAAGTAGTTAGGAAAACCTTCTACATTGCCCACCTGATCATGAAGGGATTCACATCTAGATCAAGGGAGGTCATCATCCCCCTGTACTCATCACGCATTAGACCTATGATTGAGTACAATGCCCCATTCGGAATGTATCTGACCCGACACCTGCAGCAGCTGGAAAGGCCCCAAAAGTTCCTCACCAAAAGGATAAAGGGTCTCAAAAATATGTCTTATGCTGCCCGACTGAAAGAACTCCAGCTCTATTCAGTCTCATACCACTTGCTCAGAGGTGACCTGTGCCTGACATATAAGGCCATGTCAAACCCAGATTTGATGAATCACCTCAAAAAATCTAGATCCCTCAGAACCACAAGGGCGGGAGACTTAAACCTTGACACGGTTATTAATAGAACGTGCTGGAGGGACAGATTCATCACCCAGAGACTCCCTATGCTGTGGAACAAAATCCCGGTACATGTGAGGCAGAGCACCTCGCTGGCCTTGTTCAAGAGGAATCTTGACCAATGGATGGGAGATCGCAGCTATACCCCAGGGATTACTTCAGTGTCACTGCTTGACAGAGGCACAGCAAAATAATAGGCATAGTTTTATTCAAACTAAAGGGGTGGCAAAAGCCAAATAACTATGGGCTAGGCTTATAAATGCCCTTGGGCAGATAGCCTAGTATGAACCTATGAACCTATGAACCTATTACCTTTTACCATGACATACAGTACGGACTCCTTGAGTATTCAAAATGTTATTAAATGAAATTGGCATATTTTGCAAGTGGACAATAAAACAGCTGCAATTTTAGGGGGTGTTCCTAACTTCTGTTATAAAAATAAGAGGTCTCTGAAGAGGAGGCTTTGTTATAACAGACCTCTTCATGAAGAGTTGGGTGGCAGCCTGGGAACAAAACGATGTTGCAATTGTGCCTTTTCTATTTATGTTGAGGAAGAACCTACTTATAAACATCCAGATACTGGCAGGGTCATTTACGTCAATGTGAAGGCTGATTGCAATACGAGAAATATTGTGCATTGTATGTTATGTTTTGTTTTCTATGTGGGCAAAAGCATAGAAAGTTGAGGGAAAGAATTAGAGATCATTATTATTGTGTGTGCAGAGGTTTGGAATATAGTGGCCTTGCAAAACACATCAAAAGGAGGGTGAACAGCATAAGTCTGTCTTTCAAATATTAGAAGTTGTTCCTGAAAGTATTAGATTTGGGGATTTAGTGAATGAAACAGAGAGGGTGGAACTTAGATAGATTTTTAGGCTAATGGCACATTTGGGACATGGTCTTAATGACCATGCATCATTGAAACTCGTTCTTAAATCGAGGGAATTATGCAGATGAAATTGTATATCAGTTTGTATCAACTGTACGTTTGATTCTTGTTTTAAGTTCTTGGTATTTAGTTTTTTGTTAGATATTAATATATGTAATGCTGTTGATGGTTTTAGGTAAATGTATTTTTAAATATGTATGGGTCAATGATTGATTAATTGGATAATGACGTTTTATTATACGTATATAAGTTTGCTGAAGTGAGTGAGGAGTTGTCTAATGAAGCAATAAGTTATTGTGAAAGCGCTTACAACCTTCTTTCTGATTAAACGTTTGCTTTTTAGTAAGTCTGCCGTGTTCGTGTATGAACTTTTGTTATTTTACCAGTTATTTTCATGATTCATAGACTGTTTATATCATACTATGATAGTCAATACACAACTGAGCCACAATGAGCATCAAATATTCCTACACACACACACTACAAGGAGGGAGGGTGAAGTGAGTCAAAATCATTATGTGCGCAAGTGGCCATAGACACAATGATGTGTGACTGCACATATTAGTAGGGGGGCATATCACAGGAAGTATAGTTGGGGTTCTAAAGGTGAAATATGCTCTATATCAGGGATTACATCCTCTTGTGATGTAGGGTGGGTGGCAGTACATGACAGTGACCTGGGGCCACTCTGCTGGCTTGGTGCATTAGCAGTTGAAGCCTCACATGACCGGAATGGTGTGCGACTGTGGCGCTGTGAACTGAATATTCTGCACTATTGGGGCATCCTGGCAATGGAGGCTAGATGCTGAAGCTGCCTACAGCAAGGACTGCAGACTGTTGTACATAGCCATATGTAGATAAAGTCTACGGGCTTTGTGATGAACCTCCCTACGCAGCCATCTTGGATAGTACCTTATCTCGATCTGGGTCAAGAGGGTCACTCTAGGCAGTGATTGTGGCACTGGCAATCTTTTGCATTGGGGTGAACATGTAAACAGTGTGTGTCCCATGATATGCCTCATCTGACCTATTAGTACAGTGTCCCTGGACACCAAGCCCTCACAGAGCACCTGACAGTGCCTTGCAATATTGTTATGAATACCACACAATACAGCAGTCAGCTCTGTGATGAACTGGGTAACTGCAGAATGTAGATGGATGACAGTCCAGCCCATCTGCTAATTGATTCCATGTGCCATCTACATGTCAGGGGCCACCTGTGACACATGACAGCATCAGACACCCCCGCAAGGCTGCTCTATGGTGGGTGTACACACATCAGACTTACTGAGTTTACCTGCTATTGCCGCCACAGGGAAAGAACTGCTGGTGCTTTCAGCCATGGGGCCTCCCAATGAGAATGGTCAGTGCATTTTTGGGGGAAACCACAGTTTCACTTTATTTTCATACTGGATGGACATTGATCCACAGAAAAGAGTGGTATTGGGGCCAGCACTGTTATGTCTATTCCTGCGTATCTCTTATTGTACTACCGTATAGCTGTGTTGCCTGCAGAGCCATTGTGGGCTCTTCTAGTGCCCAGCGCCAGTCCCTGATGGGTCACCCTTCCCCCTCAATTATTAAGGTGAAGAGCAAAAAACAAAGACCTGCTTCCCTAGTCTGGATTATCTATTCCCTACTTCTGCCCCATCAACTCTTCAGCTGAAGAGCAAAACAAAACAGCTTTATCACACACAAAGTGCTAAAGTGCATTTCTTTTTTCTGCAATGGCATTCAGACATGCCAGAATAAAAAAAAGAATACAGGAACTGCACTACACAATCACTCCCCATAACACCTTGCCCCCAGGGTGTCTGCCTCTTTGGCCCACCCTTGCTACACTTCTGGTTGCCTGTATGTCCCTCAGGATACAATACAGGTATTAAGACAGTATTGTCTCATTGTGATTCTAGTATTTGTGTCTCATTGTCATCATCATCCCTTGCATGGGTGCCAACATCTGTCTGCTCTTGTGCCCCAGTTGTTATAAGTGCCACCACAGCAACTGTCTACATAGAACACCAGAGTGAGAATGTGTACCTTTGATTAAACTGTAGCCTTCTGACATGCATGCCAACAGTGACCATACACTATATACCATGCTGCTCTAAGGCAAAGGCAGCTCCAATTTACCTCCACTACCATACTGACATGTTTGGGTTCGGAGATTCCTCTGATAAAACATATGCAGTGTATAGTGTGATTAGCTTACTGTCCATGTCTGCAGTGGTGCTGTTCAGTAATCTGCAGTAAATGTCTCTGACCTGATGCATGGGTGCTGTTTCATCCTCATGTCAGTGTCCACTACACTAGGGATGATCCCGGTACCATCTCCCCCCTCCCAGGATAGCAGAAACTCCTCCTGCTCTGTTAGGCTATTTTTTTCCCTCATGACTAATCTCTCAGTCACCACTGAGTATGCCATTGCCTTGGTGTGCAGTAGCATGCTAGAGACAAGCTTATCATATTACTGTGACGTGCAATTCAGCCCACTGATAGTACTGATGTTGTGGTACAGTATCTATGCACCAGGTCCCACAAAGGCTTGACAGCACCCTGTCTACCTAACAAGTGCTGTCCATTTGGAGAGATTATCCACTGGAATTTGTGGAGGGTATTTTACAAGAGATTTTGAGAGAGTGGGGCTCGAATTATCAACCTTTGTTAGGTAGAGGTCTTTCTAAAACAAAAAATAATGAAAAAACTGAGAGTTCTTCCTACAATTTCTCCCAGGCATGTGTGGTGCAATACATTTCACATTATAATGACATAAGGAACATCCTTTGCAAGAACTGGAATATTTTTAGGGGTGACCTCAATATTTTACAAGCAGTGGGTGAAAAACCTATTTTTGTACTAAAGTGGGTCGCAACCTGAAACTTACCTTGGAGGGTAATACGAACAACAGCAGTGCAAAACCAAATGGATTCACTAAAGCATGTGGTTGTTGTACACAGTGTAGATTTATATTGTCAGTAGTTAGTTTGAAACTTGACAATATAAACCAGGACACAGTGTTTTTTAAAAAGGGTAATTGTCACACTAGCAAAATAGTATATTTGGCCAAGTGTAATTCCTGCCCGGGGTTTTATGTTGGGAAAACTGATAGGGCTCTCAGGTCCAGGATATATGAACATTTATATGATATTAAGAATTCAAAAGAAACTAATGCCTTATTCAGGCATAGTAAAATATGTGTCAGTTTTTCTGGATTCATGTTTGGGATATTGGATATAATAGAAATAAACCCCAGGGGTGGTAATTGGAAAAACACTTTAAACAAAAGGGAATTGATGTGGCAGCTTCATTTGGCAGCTAATCTGGGTCCAGGATTAAATTATTTTATATCTATCTTGCCTGCTTTAAAAGAAAGAGCAGAAAGGGTTTGATTTTTAAAATGTGATTTTTGCATAGAAATGTTTTTATAGTGTATGCCTTTTAGGGTATTAATTTATTCAAGGGATTTTTGTTTGATTGGTGGGATTTTAACCTATCCTGTGTTACTGTAACATATTTAAATCCACATGACTGTTTGTATATTGTTCTGATGAAATAAATTTTACTTTGATGAAAGCGCTTAACCTGGAAATAAATTTTGTGACTACTTGTCCTGCTGGTGAACTTGTTGGTTTTTAGGAACTTATTAGAAGTTCAGATGCCTGCTGAATGGATAGCCAATTATTTTTTTAACACTGTTCAGTCATGTTCATTCCATGAGGCTAAGAATGATAAAGACGCATTTATCTTGAGGTTTTTTGAAGGGAGTCAGGTTCTTTTGGATACATCAACAGTTAGAAAATTCATATACTTGATGGGCTTGAAGGGAATGTTTCCAACAGCTTCCTTTACTGCTGGTGAGAGGAAGTGTGAGATTTTCCATTATCGCAATAGTAATTTGAATTTTTGCATCTGTGTTTTCTGTATGAAATTGAAAATTTAGATTACCATCTAATCATAGGGAGAGGCAATGAAAGGATTTGGCTGTTGACAGAAGTTGAAGGTTGTGGTCAGAAATATGCCTTTGTTGGGAGTACTGCGGATAACTTCTGGCTTGTTCCAAAGAATAATACTTTGTTTTTTAAAACTGAAAAGTAGATGCACAGTTATCAGTCATTCCGATATTAAAATATATGTGTGTGTCTCTCTCTCTCTCTCTCTCTCTCTCTACTTTTATATGTATATATGTCTACATTTATATCCATATATACATAACTATATCTATCATATGCACAAATAGACACACATATATATTATAAAATATTTATTTGTGTGTATATCTATCGATCTATCTATAGAGAGACAGAGAGAGAGAGAGAGAGAGACAAAGAGAAAGAGAGAGAGTCTATGTATATATCGCTGGTTTAAATGGAGTGTGGAGTAGGCCTGGGCATCATAGCCCTTTCTCTGCAGATGCCAGTCTGTATGTAATTAGTAATATCTGTTTCTGCTTTTGTGCTAAGATGTGATTGAGGGGGGTCCCTGAGTCTCACAAATGGTTATCAAATAAATAAAAGAAAAATGTAAATTTGCATGTTCCGCTGTGTTGTACTGTGAAAAGCAGACATCTGAGTAGGGCTTTCACCATAATAAACCTCTATGTTTGTACGAACCCCTACAACACTGATTTCAGAGAAACATATGTGGTATCTGCAGGCTGCAGTGCCTCCATCAAGGGAGCTGTGCAGAGGAACACATGAGTATACCTGTGAAGGAAGGTAGTGCAAGTCTCAGTCAAATCAAGGCTTAACAGTGGCCATTCATGTGACTTCACTGGGCTCACAGTGTGGGTGCTGTCCTCCTGAAAGTGTACATGGGCATAGCAGACCCTGGGAATTGTAAAAAACATTTATAATGCAGAATTTGTGCAGACAGTAGCAATTCTAGGTCAGACTATTCAGGTCAGAGCCTGTATGCCATGAAATTAGTATTTTCTCAAATCCACATAAGTAGACATGGCAAAACAAGATAGGTTATTGTTGACTATCAATAATGAGGAATGAAACAAGAAATTTAAAGTTGTAGACACACAGCTAGAAGTTTACCTCAAACTCATTTTCTGATTTATGCATGCAATACCATTTTATCACTACTCATGCCAGATTTTAACTCAGACTAGCCATTGATTACCATGGCACATTTCGACAATGCTCTAATGCTCTGTATTACAGAGTGGTATCTAGCTCCACCCTAGTTCAGTCATAAGACAATAGACTGCCCTTGAACCTCCAGCTGAATCATGCACCAGCCAACGCCTGCTGTATGTTGTAGCAACTTGTGGAGTTGAACTGCCCTCTAATTACTGTTTCTACTGCCTGCAACCAAATGATGAAGTCATTTTCCTATTGTCTGTATATGCATCACCTCATTCAATTTGAACAACAGCATAACCTTTTTTTTATTATTCTCGTGTTTATGTTGGATGGCAGTGGTGGAGCATTGTCACCTCGCAGCAAGAAGTTCTCTGGTTCAATTCTTGCCTGGGGTACCTTTTGTGGGGAGTCTGCATGTCCTCCCTGTGGTCGCATGGGTTTCCTCCCACATTTCAAAGACATGGCTGTAGGTGTGAATGAGTGGTATGGATAAACTACCATGGCAGGGCTAGCCACCTGATGGTATAAACCTTGTTCAAGACGATTGCCATGGATGAACTACCATGGCAGGACTAGCCACCTAGTGGTGTAAACCTTGGTTTGAGATAATTGTCACTGTTGAATTAACACTCCAACTCTATGTGCAAAATGGGAAAAAAGGGAATGAGGATGAATGGATTCATGCTAGTGTTTTCATAGTTTTTTTCAGTTAGACTTTTAGTAGATATTACTACTCTTAGACTATATTACTTTTTGGGTGTTTGCTATTTTCTCTGCAGTTAGTTAGTAAGACTGTTCTGCTGCTTTTTAGTTGCAAAACTAAAATCATATTGTTGCTAATCCCTGTAACTAATATACCACATCATTAACTAGTTCCTTCTCCTGTCATTTTCCTCAGCACCCCATTCTCTCTTAATGTCACTTAGTTTTAACTGCAACCACTCTAACACAGCTCCTTGTTAACCCCTCCTGGTACCCTAGCACAGCTCCTTGTTAACCCCTCCTGGTACCCTTACACAGCATGTTGTTAACCCCTCCTGGTACCCTAACACAGCATGTTGTTAATCCCCTTCGGTACTCTACCACAGCATGTTGTTAATCCCCATCAGTATCCTAACACAGTATGTTGTTAATCCCCTTCAGTATCCTAACACAGCATGTTGTTAATCCCCTTCAGTACTCTAACACAATATGTTGTTAATCCCCATCAGTATCCTAACACAGTATGTTGTTAATTCCCTTCAGTATCCTAACAGAGCATGTTGTTAATCCTCTTCGGTACTCTAACACAGCATGTTGTTAATCCCCATCAGTATCCTAACACGGTATGTTGTTAATCCCCTTCAGTATCCTAACACAGCATGTTGTTAATCCCCTTTGGTACCCTAACATAGCATGTTGTTAATCCCCTTTGGTACCCTAACACAGCATGTTGTTAATCACCTTCGGTACCCTAACGCAGTATGCTGTTAATCCCCTTCAGTACTCTAACACAGCATGTTGTTAATCCCCATCAGTACCCTAACACAGCATGTTGTTAATCCCCTTTGGTACCCTAACACAGCATGTTGTTAATCACCTTCAGTACCCTAACACAGCATGTTGTTAATCCCCTTCGATACTCTAACACACTATGTTGATAATCCCCATCAGTATCCTAACACAGTATGTTGTTAATCCCCTTTGGTACCCTAACACAGCATGTTGTTAATCCCCTTCGGTACTCTACCACAGTATGTTGTTAATCCCCATCAGTATCCTAACACAGTATGTTGTTAATCCTCTTCCGTACCCTAACACAGCACACTGTTAATCCCCTTTGGTACCCTAACACAGCATGTTGTTAATCACCTTCGGTACCCTAACGCAGTATGTTGTTAATCCCCATCAGTACCCTAATACAGCATGTTGTTAATCCCCATCAGTACCCCAACACAGCATGTTGTTAATCCGCTTTGGCACCTTAACACAACATTTTGTTAACCCCCATCAGTACCCTAACACAGCATGTTGTTAATCCCCTTCGGTATCCTAACGCAGCATGTTGTTAATCCCCATCAGTATCCTAACACAGCATGTTGTTAATCCCCTTCTGTACCTTAACACAGCATGTTGTTAATCCCCATCAGTACCCTAACACAGCATTCTGTTAATCCCCTTCGGTATCCTAACACAGCATGCTGTTAATCCACTTCGGTACCCTAACACAGCATGTTGTTAATCCCCATCAGTACCCTAGCACAGCATGTTGTTAATCCCCTGCGGTACCCTAACACAGCATGTTGTTAATCCCCTTCAGTAGCCTAACACAGCATGTTGTTAATCCCCATCAGTACCCTAACTTAGCATGCTGTTAATCCCCTTCGGTATCCTAACACAGCATGCTGTTAATCCACTTCGGTACCCTAACACAGCATGTTGTTAATCCCCATCAGTACCCTAACACAGCATGTTGTTAATCCCCTGCGGTACCCTAACACATCATGTTGTTAATCCCCATCAGTACCCTAACACAGCATGTTGTTTATCCCCTTCGTTACCCTAACACAGCATGTTGTTAATCCCATCAGTACCCTAACACATTATGTTAATCCCCCTCAGTACCCTAACATAGCATGTTGTTAATCTCCATCAGTACCCCAACACAGCATGTTGTTAATCCCCATCAGTACCCTAACACAGCATGTTGTCAATCCCCTTCGGTACCCTAACACAGCATTTTGTTAACCCCTCTCAGTACTCTGCACAGCACTTTGTTAACCCTTATTGGCATCCTAATATTGTACTTTGTTAACCCCTCCTGGGACCCTAACACAGCATGATATTAATCCCTATCAGTACCCTAACACAGCACTTTGTTTACCCCCCCTTGGTATCCTAACACAGCACTTCGTTACCCATCTTGGTACCTAAACACAGCATGTTTTTAATCCCTACTGGCACGCTAACATTGCATAACCCCTCCTGGCACTGTGTTAACCCCCTATTGGTACCTTAAGACAGCACTTTGTTAATCCCTCTTGGTACCCTAACATTGCACTTTGATAAACCCTCTCAGTACCCTAACACAGCACTTGTTAATCCCTCCTGGTACCCTAAAACAGCATGTTGTTAACCCCTCTTGGTATCTTAACAGAGCATGTTGTTAATCCCCATCGGTACCGTAACACAGCATTTTGTTAACTCCTATTGGTACCCTAAGACACCACTTTGCTAAGCCCTAATGGTACCTTAACACATTACATTGTTTACCCCTCCCAGTACTCTAACAAAGCACTTTGTTAACCCCTATTGCTTCCTTAACACAGCAGTCTGTTAACCCCTCTCAGTAACAGAGCATGTTGTTAACCGCTCTCAGTACTGTAACACAGCATTTTGTTAACCCATCTCAGTACCCTAACAAAGTACTTTGTTAATGCCTTTCAATACCCTAACATTGTACTTTGTTAACCCCTCTCGTTACCCTAACACAGCTAACCTGTTGGCCTACAGATTTTGTGAAAACTTCACTCCCCTGTCCCTGCTACACATACTCCATGACATCCCTGCCACCTGTCCCCTATCTTGTATCTCTAAAGAGCAGATCATAAACACCCTCTGTAAGGCCAAAAACATAGCATCTATGGGACCTGACAACATCCCAGGCTGCGCCTTACATGGGTTCCAACAAGAATTAGCAACACCATTGGGTACTCTTTTTCAATCATAATCTAAGCACTGGCTTCATCCCAGCTGAATGAAAAATGACCACTGTTACACCCTTGCACAAAGGTGGTATTTCCACTGACCCTGGGAACTATAGACCTATTAGCCTGACTAGCCTTATCTGCAAGGCTATGGAGCGAATCATCATGAACCTTATCAACAAAGATATAGGTAATTTCCAAACACTTGACCATACTCAGTTTGGATTTGTCAAAAGGAGATCATGCCTGTTAAACTTGGTGGACTTCTTCGAGACAGTCACCAAGGCCATGGACGAGGGGAAATCTGCATACAGCCTACCTAGACTTAGCCAAGGCATTTGACACTATCCCCCACTCTGGCATCATTGACAAACTCACCTAGCTAGGTATCAACCCTTATATCATTAGATGGGTCACTAACTGGCTCACTGATAGAACCAATATAGTCAGAATAGGGGAATCGACCTCCAACAGCAGACCTGTAACCAGTGGTGTTCCACAGGGATCAGTCCTGGGACCTCTACTACCTGGAATATATTTCTCTGAAGTACAAAAAAAAAACTAAAGGTCTGCGGCTGACAAAGTTTGCTGATGACTGCAAACTGGGAGCGGTCATAGAATCTTCAAATTATGTCAACATCCTACAAGAGGGTCTTACACAAGCAAATAATTAGTCCCAAAGTCATGGCCTTAAACTCAATGCAAAACATATATTATTATCCTTTTTGGTAAGGGTGATGTTCCTGCTAACTACCACATCAATAGCAACACCTTAAGTATGCACTGAGTGCTGAGAGATCTGGGCATACAGGCTGACAGTATCCTTACCTTTGACCACCATGTCTACATAGTGGTAAGAAAGGCATTCTGTGTTTCTCATCTCATAAGTAAGGGCATTGCCTCCAGAAAAAAAAAAAAAGAAGTTATAACCTCCCTGTACTCTTCCCAGATCAGGCCAATAATTGAGTCCAATGCCCCTTTTGGTGTGTACCTTTCCAAGCACCTGCAGCTATTGGAGAAACCACAAAGGTTCCTCATAAGGAAAATTCAAGGTCTTCAGCATTTGTCTTTTGTGGATTGTCTGAAATCACTGGCACTTTATTCTGTTTCATATAGACTCCTCAGAGGTGATCTCTGCCTTGCACACAAAGCAATCTCTGACCCTGCTTTATTGGAAATGCTGCATATCTGCAAGTTAAATGTACACAGGTTACTTACTCTAAAGACCTTAACCTGGTATGTGACATTAATTAAAACCTGCTGGAGGGACAGATTTGTCTCCCAGAGGTTACCATACCTTTGGAACAGACTTCCTCTTCATATCATACAAAGCACCTCATTGTCCCTGTTCAAATGCAATCTGGACCATTGGATGGGTAACCGTAAATTCATCCTGGAGATTCCGCCTGTGTTCCTCTTGGACAGGGACAATAGGTGCTGACCGTGAAAATAAGGGTAGAACTTAAGTAGGCTTGTAAGGGCGCTAGGGCAATTATCCTACTAACTTCCTATGATCCTATCAGTACCCTAATATTGCACTTTGTAACTCCTATTGGTACCCTAATACAGCACTTTGCTAACCCCTCTCAGTACCTTAACACAGCATGTAGTCAACCCCTTTCGGTACTCTAACACAGCACTTTGTTAACCCCTCTTGGTACCCTAGCACAGCGTGTAGTTAACGCCGTTCAGTACTCTAACACAACATGTAGTTAATCCCTCTCTGTGCGCTAACACAGCATTTGTTAACCTCTATTGGTACCAATCAATGTAACTCCATACGAATTACAGAAGGAGTCATTAGTGCGAACATTGCAGGTGCTGCAAAGAGCACTTTTAGCTGACACCAAAGATTGAAACAATATAAATTTCATGAACTTTAATCGTACTTTGACTTAGGAATGGGGTCCATTCCCATCATGGTATTAGAAACCCCCAAAAATTTGGAGAAATTAAAAGGGTTGTACTGTAGCACAACACTTTGTTAACCCCTCTTAGTACCTTAACACAGTACTTTGTTAACCCCTATGAAACCAGCACCTGTTGTAGTGCTCATTGAAACAACTAAAGCCAGCAATTCCTATCAGAACCCTAACATTACACCTTGTTAAAGCATATCACTAGCCTAACACCACACTTTGTTAACCCCTATCATACCCTAATATTGCACTTTGTAATCCCTGTCCATATCCTAACACAGCACTTTGTTAACCCCTCTTGGCACCCTATCACAACATGTTGTTAGTCCCTATTAGAACCCTAACACTGCAGTTTATTAACCCCCCCTTGGTACCCTAACAGAGCATTTTGTTAAAAGCTCTCTGTACTCTAACACAGCACTTTCTTAACCCATATCATTAGCCTAACATTGCACTTTATTAACCCCTATAGGTACCCTAACATCGCACTTTGTAGCCTCTATCAGTACCCTTGCTTCTCTTTGTTAACCCCTCTTGGTACCCTGTCACAGCACTTTATTAATCCCTCAGTACCCTAACACAGCACTTTGTTAACCCCTCTCAGTACCCTGTCACAGCACATTGTTGTCCCCACCTAGTACCCTAACAGGACCTTGTTAGTCCCTCTATGTACCCTAATACAGCCCCTTGTTTACCCCTATCAGTACCCTAGCACTGCACTTAGTTTACCCCATCAGTACCCTAACACCACACTTTTTTAACCTTTATCGGTACCCTAACAGCACTTTGTTAGCCCCTTTCAGTGACCTAACAGCACTTTGTTGACCTCTCTTTCTATCCTAACACAGCACTTTGTTAATCCCTCTTAGTACCCTAGCATTGCACTTTGTTAACCCCTCTCAGTACCCTAACACAGCACCTTGTTTACCCCTCTTAGTACCCTAGAATTGCACTTAGTTTACCCCATCAATTCCCTAACACAGCACTTTGTTATCCCCTCTTGGTACCCTAACACAGCACTTTATTAACCCCTCTCAGTACCCTAACATTGCATTTTATCCTAATAACAGTCCTTTTTTACAACAATCTGATTTAACCCTATCAGTTACCTAGTATAGGGTAAGTAACATAAGAGGTTCATATGTTTATAGGTAAGTACTAGGCTAGTGGCCCTTGTAGGCCATTTTAAGCCTAGCCAGCTTTCCTTTTTTGTGCTCAAAATGATCTATCCCATTTGGTATTAGATTGGCCTTACTCATCCCGCGTTTGATAATTATATATTACCCCTAATGAAAACACTGGGATCATACCATAGATAATTTGAGGGGACGCTTGTATGGGATAAATCATTTAGGAGCTGCATTTGTCCATTAGTTGTAAAGGAGGCAGTCCTGGGGTAAATTTTCTGTTTCCCATCAGTAGGTCCAAGTTGCTCTTGAATATGGACTGGGATGATTATTGTTTTTTGTGGATGGGGAGTCTGTTTCAGATCACTCTTATCAGATATATCTGTCCCTCTAAACCATTCTGTTGATGTCACATAAGAGGTTTAGATCCCTAAACTGAGTATTTCTGATGGCATTTGACTTGCTGATGTGCAGTAAATCCATCAGTAATGAGTCAGAGGATGCTTTGTATGGCAAACACAGGTCACCGCTTAGCAGTCTGTAGGCTACAGAATATTGTAGCAGGACTTTGAATCAGTCCATGTAGGACATGCTACTTAGGCCTTGTATCCTTTTAGTAAGGTATCTCATTGGCCATTCCAATTGTTGCACTTGTCTGGAAAGATACATGCCAAAGGGGGCATTATATTCAATGACTGGCCAAATAAAGACTGAGTAAAGGGGGCAACAACATCCTTAGATCAATACACAATCCCTTTTTTATAAGCTGTGCAATATAGTAGGACTTTCTTACAGCAATGGACATTTATTGGTCAAAATTTAGGTCACTATCCACTTAGGTTTGCAAATCCCAAACAACTGGGTCAACTCATAAGAGGCATATTGTCAATATGGTAGTTTCCTAGGGTAGATGACATCCCAAAGGATATAATAATGCATTTTTTTGGCATTTACTTTCAATCTGTGATTTTGGCACCAGTTATTTGTTTGGGACAAACCTTTCTGCAAGATGGGTAAGTAATTTGGGGATTCAATGACTGTCCCAGCTTGCAGTCATCTGCAAACTTAGTTAGCCAAAGCCCTTTGGCATTGTTTTTTATTTCAGAAAAGTAGACGCCAAACAGGAGAGGTCCGAGTAGAGAACCCGAGGGGACTCTACCAGTGACTGGTCTCTTTGTGGAGGTAACTTCCCCTATTTTGATTATCTGCATGGGAGCTCAGTTTGTGTCTTCCTGGGACCAGATAGTCGGTACATCTTCTTGCTTTGCAAGGGAAGGCCTGCACCTCTTATCCCATGGCTTTTGTGTACTGCTGGAGGGATAGATTCCTGTACTCTGGAACAAGCTACCCATCTATGTCAAGCAAAGTTCTTCATTAGCATTCTTCAAGAAAAATCTTGATGAGTGGATGGGAAATAGGAAATACACCCCAGGGATCACATCTGTGTCTCTGCTCGACAGTGGCACAAGAAAATAACTTTCTTGGGTGGCGTAAGCCATGGAATCTTGTTGGCTAGGCTTACGTAGACCCTTGGGCCGATAGCCTAGTACCTACCTATGAATCTATGCATGCTATCTGTGAGTCAATTGGCAAGCCAGTGGGTTACACAGAGATTTATTCCAAGTTTATTTAACTTTTCTACTATTCCTGAGTGGGGAAGTATGTCAAAAGCTTTGGCCATCCATTGCTTTGGTGACTTTTTCAAAAAAATCCACCAGGTTGAGTAAGCATGACCTGTCCTCTATGAATCCAAACTGAGATAGGTCCAGTGTTCGGCAGTTCCCTATGTCCTGATTGATTAGTTCCACGAAAAGTCTTTCCATGGCTTTGCATATCAGGCTGGTCAGACCTATGGGTTTATAATTGCCTGGGTCTTTGGAAAGTCCTCCCTTATACAGACAGGGGAATGACTATAGCTGCTCTCCATTCACTTGGTATAAAACCTGTATGGAGGCTGAGACTGAACGGTGTTCTTAGGGGTGTGGCTAAATTGTGCTTCATGCTATTTAAGATGCATCCAGGGATATTGTCAAGACCCACAAATGCACTATTTTTAGCTTTTAGTAGCACTTTTAGGTCTTGGTCTTGTGTGAGCTGGAGACAAGCCATTTTAGGTATAACTTGAGGGACAGATGGAGGGGAGAGAGGGCCATCATTATGGAGTCATATGCTGAGCTTACCTTTCTCCTGACCAGTCAGGAGTGGGAGGACTGCCTTTTGTTTAAAAGCAATCCCTTATACCTAGACATTTCTAAGTCAGCAAGACATGCAGCTAACTTCCCCAACTGATGGTATAACTGTAAACAGCAGTATGTCACTACACCTGCTTGTGCTGAGGTTGTTAAAAAAATCCCAGCCTGTGTTTTCAGGCACACAACTACAAGATCTCAGCCATTTATTGATGCAGTACTATCTATACCCACACCTGCAATTACTCATACATCTTCAGGCAATTAATAAAACTACAAACTTGAGCCCTTAAGGTCACATAGGCCTGATTTGGTTTGTTAAGTCCTTGTTATAGGTAATTTCATTCTCGTATACGCTGACATTATACTCACTAGCCTGGATAAGGAATCTCCTGGAAGATCTCCATAATTGTATACTTATCAAGGCTTGGTTTCAGAACACTGATAATATTCCATACTTAACTGGATACTGGGCTTGCCATGCATTCAGGACCACTGAGACTGTGAAAGGATATCCATTGTTATCAGGAGCCAAATTGTCTCGAGCCGTATTTTGAATAACAATCTAGAAGTTCTACAGGCCTCATTAAATTTCAGGAAAACCACCTACCACATCATTGCCAGCTACAGGTTACCTTCTATACCCTTTCCAGAACATACTTAACATTCATGTCAACTTCTAAAGTCACGACTATGCCAAATATCCTTATTATGGCTGACTTTAATTGGTCCTAATTCAATTGGATAACCTATACAACCTTGATTTTAGAAATGCCAAGGGCTTAAGGCAAATTGTTCCCACTCCCACCAGTGGCATAAACCACCTTGATCTTTTCCTTACCAACTCATCCTACTCTTGCACTGCCTTGTCTGTCACCATTGCCCTGGTTAAATGGGATTATCTAGCTATAACTTTTGCCTTAATCCAAGGCTCCCCACCCTTAAAATCCTTACTGCATTTCAGAATTATTCTAAAGCCAGTTTATGCAACTTACTGATATCCTTGACAACCACAACTGAACATCTTATTAAACAAAACGATTCATGATGCCACCCTTGCTACTGCCTGCCCATCAGAGTTTCACTGTCACTCATGAATAAATGTAATACAGGTGCTGTTTCTATCTTGCATAAACATTGTGCTAAATTCAAAACTAAGTCTGCATGGTGTGACTTCCATATGAATCAACTCTTGAAAAAAAAATAAAAAAGCTGCTCATAGCTCTTTCAAAAATGGATTCTTCCTCACTATAGAAATAATTTAAAAGTATTAAGCAAGGTCCTTAATTATACCATCAGGAACTGCCAAGACAGTTACAAACAAATGCCAAGGATAACCACAAATGTTTCTTCTGCTAAATTAGGAAACTCAGAGGTAATACACAGTCCTGCTCCAAACATAACTCTAATGGCATTTCTCACTGCAACCCAGAAACTATAGATAATATTCTAGCTGACAAATTTAACTTCAACTTAGATATTGGGAAAAGCATGTATTGATAGTATACCCTATTGGACAGCAAATATTCTCTAGCAGGGTATTAATGTACAAATATCACTTGGTAAAAAACAAGTCTATTGCTTCATGCTAGAATATCAGCCATGAGCATACCTCTCAACCTGTCATTGCAAGAAATCCAGACAATGCCAGAAAGAATGGGGGGGGGGGGGGCTAAGGCCCAAAAATCGGGATAGAATTTAAAAATTGCTCCATATAAAGTTAATTGCTATAATAACAGTTTTTGCATGATTATGTATTTTTTGAAGGATATAAAATCTGAAACTCAAATGTCTGTCATTATTTAGTATTATTTAGTGACTTCATTTCTCAATGATTTTCCAGAAAACCATAAATTGTATGAGGAACAAACCAAAAATATGAGTTAGAAATCTGAACATTCTGCGAAAATCTGTACAGTTGAGAAGTATGGCCATAAAGCATGAACTGAAAAATTCAAATGACCTCCATTATTATGCTCATGAAACATGGCTTTGCTGTATAGCAAGCCTAAAATAAAAAAGTAAATACAAAGAAAAAACAAGAATGTCTGTACTTTTGTATGGCTGTGCGTGTGTGTGTGTGTGTGTGTGTGTGTGTGTGTGTGTGTGTGTGTGTGTGTGTGTGTGTGTGTGTGTGTGTGAGTCTGTGCTTTTATATATGTGTGTGTGTGTGTGTGTGTGTGTGTGTGTGTGTGTGTGTGTGTGTGTGTGTGTGTGTGTGGCAGGGGTGCATGTGTGTGTGTGTGCGTGTGTGTAGATTGAATACATACATAACTTAGATTTTGGATGTAAAATGTTTCTTCTAACATCAATTACACATGCTATAGCAAGAGGAACTATTTTATAACAAAATGATATATATATATATATATATATATATATATATATATATATATATATATAAAAACAAATAAAAAACAATTCAACAGATATCCCACATTCTAAGCACAGTTACACCCTCCAGAGTGGGCATTACCAGGGAAATCATGGACCTTTCAGAGGAAGTTAGGTCTCCGACATACCTAGGTGGTCTTTTATTTCCCTGATAATGCCGAACTTGTCAAGAGTTTTGCTTGCTTCATGCCTCCTATATGCCCATATATTGCCCCTCACCAATTTTTCCACTTACTCTCCTGCCTGCATTCACACTAGATCAAGTCAGATCATCACTTTTTAAAACTAAAGACTCTAGTTCCATGGGCACCAACAATGTTCCCATATGTCTGCTTAAAGGTATTAAGCAGAACATAGATAACCACCTTCTAAATCTTTTTAACCTTAGTCTTCCCACAGGCTATTGCCTGAAACTTGGAGAGCTACCACAATTGCATCAATCCACTAAGGTGACCCCAAAACTGACCCAAAGTAACTATAAGCTCATCTGTAAAATCATGGAACATATTACTGCTAAACTAATTAACATTTATATAGACAACCTCTAAATCCTTGATACTAATGAATATGAAATTTGTTGATGGTAGGTCATGTCTACTCAATCTACTTGATTTTTTGATGAGGTCATAGAAGCCTTAGACAGGGACCAGATTGTTCACACCACAAACCATGACCTTGTCAAGTCCTTTGACACCATGTCTCATATTGGTGCCATAGAATGTTTCTCTGTTTTTAGCATTGCCTGCTAAATAGCAAAATGGGTCACCTCATTAAAGTAGGGAGAATGATTATCTGACTTGATCTAGATTGATTATAGACAGGCAGGATAGTAAGTGGAAAACTTGACTGTTGTCACTAACAGTGCTGCACAGAGTTCAGTCTTGGGTTTCGTCTTATTTGACATTTACTTATTAAAAATGGAATCAAGCATCCAGGGTCTCTGGTTAATCAAGTTTGCTGATGATTGCAAATTAGGTGCAGCTGTCAAAGCCCCCCCCCCCAACCTTGGCATCACATTTTCCAGCACAGCCGGGATCAAACCAGTGCCTAGTGTGTTAGCCATGGACTGCCCATACATGACAACAAGTGAAGCATCATTACTTTTAGCGAAGCCCGTGGCCTCTTCTTTTGTCACATTGCTTGCATCCTCCTCAAAACTGATTTTGTTATTAGCAGCCTGGGTTCCTACATAGAGGATGAGCTCTGTTTTGACCACCATGCTGGAGGTGTGGTAAGGAATTCCTTCTGCTTTTTGTAGTTTATCTGTTGAACATTTTATTGAGGTCAAAGGATATCCTTTCCCCTTTACATTCCATAAATACAGTGCCGCCTTTGGGAGATAACTGCCTAAGCTCCTTGTGCAACCTGACAGGCCTAAAAGATTCCTAACTAAAAAGAAGTTTTACTTTATGCTACCTAAGCTACCCTAGCAGTTTTAAATCTCTCTCTCTTAACTTTTTCTCCACTTCATACAGACTCATAAGATGTAGCCTTTGTTTAGTTTGCCACTCCATGAAAATCCTTGTGCTGCTTTGCTTGTCAACTTGTATAGAACAAACGGACTTATAAACACCTAGTTTAGTCTTAAACTTCTCTTTGTAAGAGTAACAACATCTTCAGTAGTAATAGGTTTCTTACAAAATGCCTTCACCCACACTGGAATACACTCCCTCTCTACATCAAGAAAAGTACCTCTCTGACTAATTTTAAAGAAACCCCCGGTAAATGGGTAGGTAATCATAACTTGTCTGGTAATAATGCAAATCTTCTCTCCAGAAGGAATTAGTCTAATCTTGTCACTATGAGGGTACTGTGGTCAAGTTTCTTGATGGCCGTCCAGTATTAGTATTAACGCAGGTTTACTATCATTTGATTGAACTGTACCTGACTGAATATTTCTTTATTTAACATTTGTTTACCGGGAGAGTCTGACTGGATGACTTGTGTTCATTTTCAGCAGAGGCCTGAGGAGAAAAGTTCCATACAATAATTAAAAAATTATAGCAATAATAAAAACATCACAAAAAAATTACAGCAATTATAAAAACATCACAAAAAAATTACAGCAATAATAAAAACATCAAGAGTAGCAGTCAAAAGTAAAAATAGTTACTTAAGTTAAACAGTAATAACATTTAGAAAGCAACAATTGAAAAGTTACAGATACAAGCAAGTTTACAATGACGACTGCAGTTAAAAATGCCATCATAAGAGAAAGTGAAACATTGACTGGGGTCAAAGTAACATTGGCCATAAAAGCAGCTTAAGGAAATAGTAGCTGAAAAGGTATTAAAGGAGTTATCGGAGGGGCAGTGCAATTACATAACCACTTGGTAAGGAAGTATGACTTGAGTTGTTTCTTGAAAGTTGTAGTACTGTTTTGAAGTCTTATGTCAGGGGGAAGGGTGTTTCAGACTTTAGCAAATTAATTGCAGAGAAAATAATCCCCAGAGCTATTTTTGCAAGGAACTTTTTCTACCAGGGCTTTGTTGGTAGAGCGTAGCTGTCTATTAGTACTATAGAAGTTTAGTAATCCAGGTATGACAGGGTTTTTTTCAGGATAGTAAAGTATTTGGTGAGTGAGCTTAAGTTGGTGGGACTGTAATAAATTGGGAAATTCAGGCCATTGTAATTTATTATTTTATTATTTATTTATTTTATTTTACATTTGTTGACCGGGCTAGTCTAACTGGATATATGTCCATTTTCAGTAGAGACCCGAGGAGAAAAGCTCCGAGACAATAACAAGGACAGAAAAAAGAAACATTTATACAAATAATCCACAAAAAAATAGTAATTTACAAAAAAAATAATTGTATAGTCCCCAAGGAAAAAAAGTTAAATACGAGAATAATTACATGAGTAAACAATTGATTGCCAGCAAAAAAATATTTTTTTTTTTTTTTTTTTTTTTTTTTTTTTTATTACAACCAAGAAAAGAAAAAAAAGTTCTAGTTCAGTTTCAGTAAGCAAAAAAATACAAAAAGTCATAATGGGGAGATACAAAAAAAGAGCAAGAAGTATTTAAACTTGCCATGTATAGAAGGTAGAGGAGTTTCAGCAAAAGAAATCAAGTTTGAGAGTTAGAGTAGAAAGAGGAGAAATAAGTATCAGTCAGGCTGAGAGCAGGGGCAAAGCCATTTGGTTTTAATGAAGTTTTTCAGCTGATTCTTGAAAAGGTTGGTGAAAGTAAGGGATGTCATCTCAGTTGGAAGTTTGTTCCAGGAATTGCCAACTGCATTTGAGAATAGGCAGTCTCCAGCTTTGTTAAAGGATTTGGTAGTGGCAACTTGTAGTTTTTTAGCTGATCTTAGGGTAGGAAGGTTTTTATAAGAATTTACTAGGTTACATAGTATGGGAGTGTTTGAAGGATGATGTAATATCTTGTGAATAAAAATAAGTTGCTGGTAAAGTAGTTGGTTTTGTACTTCCAGCCATCCGAGATGTCTAAGGTTAAGGCAGTGGTGAGTACGGAAGGGGGTACCAGTGGCAAATTTAGCTATGTTGTTGTAGGTGGTTGCTAGTTTATTTAGATTAGTTTTGGATAGGTTGGTATATATAGGTGAGGCATAGAGTAGGGTGGAAATAAGGTGGGTTTGGGAAATAGAGATCTTTGCTGACTCTGTAAGAAATGGTCTGATTCTGTAGAGGAATCCAAGTTTTCTATTTACTGATTTAATACTAGCGTTAATATGTGAGTCAAAGGTGAGATGGTTATCTATTAATACACCGAGGAGTTTGGTGGTGGTTTCAGGGGCTATTACTGTGCCATTGTTTGATTTTACTGTGAGACTGATAGAGGGGGGTTTCTGTGTGGGAGTAAATAGCAGTAATTTAGTTTTTTTAGGGTTCAGGAGGAGACAACGTTGATGGAACCAGTTTTCCACTAAAGTAAAGACAGTTTGTGTGTTGGCCTGTAATTCAGCAGGGGAGGATGCGGCACATACCAGAGTTGAATTGTCAGCATATTGTATGCATGTAGTTTGTGGAAGGGAAGTTTTTAGATCATTAATGAAAATTGTGAAAAGGAGAGGTCCAAGAATAGATCCTTGAGGGACTCCAAGGGTGACAGGAAGCTGAGAAGATAGATTGTTTTCCCAGAGGACTGCTTGTTTCCTGTTTTCAATGTAGGATTGGAACCATTTTACTAGTTGATGATCAAGGGAAAGTGATTCAAGTATACTTAATAGTATTTGGTGGTTAACCATATCAAAGGCCTTTGAGAGATCTATAAAAAGAGCAGAAGATAGTAGGTTAGTATTCCTGTTTTTATTAATGCTATCTGTAAAGGATAGAAGAGCTGTTGTGGTACTGTGGTGAGGCCTGAAACCATGCTGGCAGTCAACTAGAAGGCTGTTTTGTAGGAGATACTGAAGTAATTGCCGATAGATGCATCGCTCCATAATTTTTGCAATGGGGGAGAGAAGGGCTATTAGGCGAAAGTTAGATAATTCATTTGAGGTACCTCCCTTATGCAGAGGGATGATATGGGAGATTTTCCAGATGGATGGGACATAAGATTCAGAGATGGTTCTGTTTATTAGGATAGAAATAGGGTAGGCAAGTACACCAGCTGCGACTTGCAGGAATTCAGCTGGAAGCAGGTCAGCTGATGGTGTACATGGTTTTAGTTTGAGAAGCAAGGAGTGTATCAAAGATGTTGGGACAGGTTGAAGGTTAAAAGGCTGGGGTAATTTGGTTGGTGAGGGAAATTTAGTGGTGGAAGTAGGTGGTAAGGTGGTTGCTAGTGCTTGGACTGTTTCAGAGAAATATTTATTAAATGTGTTGGCTATATGGCTGGGGGAGGTTTGGGTTAGGTTTGAGGAGGTAGGTGTTTTGGACTGTCCTGGGAGGAGTAATTTGTTGATACCTGACCAAAAATTTTGCGGATTATTTTGTTGATTTTGTTGGAATTTGAGGTAGAATTTTTTTGTCAAGGATTATGGATTTTTTTGTGGAATTACGAATTTGTCTAAAGTTTAGGTGATCTATTGGGTTTCTAGTTTTTCTCCATTTGGACCAGAGTTTGTTCCTTAGTTGCATGTTTAGCCTTGTGTCCTTATACAGCCAGGGGGCTGTTTTTTTTTTTTGTTCTAACAGTACAGGCGGGAGCATGTTGCTCAAGGATCTGCAATAATGTTTTGTTAAAGTGTGAAATGGCTTTGTCAAGAGGTAGGTATTTTAGGGATGACCAGTTGCAAGCTTTAAGCTCAGCTTGAAAATTACTTGGGTTGAAATTTTTTTTGTTTCTGGTAGTTCTAAAAGCTATTAGATTATGAAAGTGGGTCTTTTGCCTAGTGATGTAAGTAAGAGAATGGTCACTAATGTTGTCAGGGAGTATACCTGTTTGGTAAAGATGGGGGTCCTTATTTACTAGAATCCAATCTAAGGTAGTTTGTTTTTTGTTAGGTTTGTGGATCCTGGTTGAGAAGGTAATGGTTTGGTGGAAGCCAAAGCGGTTTATATGCGTAGTGGGAGTGGGAGATGTACAGCTATGCCAATCAATATTAAAGTCACCAAGGAGTATGGTTTATTGTGGTAGGGATATTGAAAGCCAGTTTAGGGTATTTTCGAGAGTACTAATATTGTTCCCAGGGGGGATGTAAGAGCAGATAATGTATATTGATTTTTTCGCATTAATTTGGAGCTTCGAGGTTAAGATTTCAGAGTTATTAGGAGGAGGAGGTTGCATATCTAATGATGTAATCTTCAGTTCAGATTTGAACAGTATTGCTACTCCACCTCCCTTTTTATTTAAACGGTCTAGTCTGAGAATGTTATAGCCTGGAGGGACCATGTCATTATCTTTTGTTGTAGGTTTAAGCCATGTTTCAGTAAGGCATAAGATGTCAAAGGAATAGATGTCTAATAGGGCATGTAGTTGGGTTATTTTGTTATTAACACTTCTTATATTGAGTTGACCTATAAGTAGAGAGTTAGGGCTTTTTAGGACATTTAGGGGAGTGGTAGTAGGGGCTAATAGAGTATTTGGGGTGGAGAGATTAGGACCAGGGTTTGGGTGAATGTCACCATGTAGAAGTAAGCAGTTGTGAGGGTTAAGTGATAGTTTAAACAATTTATAAAGAGAGAGGTGTCCTTTTTTCATTTGTAGGTATTTAATATTGGTTAGTCTATGAAACTGTGGTAGAATGAAGGATGAATAGGATGTTATGTTACAGTGTGTAAGAGAGGTGCTAGGAGAGAAAGGGTGAGTCTGTCTTGGGAGATGAAAAAATGTAGCAAAGGATGAGAATTCATAGGAAGTAAGGCAATGAGTCGTAAGTAATAAGGTGAGCCCAATGGATAAGAAAAGAATGTTGGGGAAAAAAGGCTGATGATGATTATACATAGTTAGAGGTGTAGGAGGTTTGGCTAAAAATAAAGAAAAAGAAAAATTAAAGTGTAGTCATGATAAGTGGAGTGCTTAGGGAAAATAGGTAAGAGTGGGTGTGGAAGGTTATGGCTAAGTAAAAGGTGAACAGGTGTGTTAATTGATCTGAAGTTTGCGAAGAGAGGTAATTGGTAGATTAGGGCTGAAGGTGTGGTTAGAGAAGTATAAGGTTAAGTGTACTGGGGTGGGTGGGTGGGAATTGGGGGTAGGGTAGGGGAGCGGAGTGAGCCCGCAGGGCGAACGGAGTGGGTAGAGACAAGATGAGTGTTTGGCATCAAGTGAGAAAACAATCAGTCAGGGAAATGCTTAGCTAGAGGGAGAGATACGTTTACTGGTCTGAAAAGTCAAGAAAAAGCTATAGTGGTGGCAGTAAGAGAGACAGACAGTTTACTAAGGGAAAATTATAGTAGAAGTGAGAGGGGAAATATCTAGGCAGAGGGAATGGCCTTAAGGAGGTGTAAGGAAAAGATAACTAAGAGATTCCTATATGTCTGGAAAGAAAAAAGTCTCTATAGGGAGACACAGAATTGCAGGCAGTACAATAGAATTTATACAGAGAGTAAAACGGCAGATGGTAGAGAGGGGGATAAGGCTGTTGGCTAACCTAGGTTTGGAAGTGTATCTTAGTCTGCTAGCAAGTAGTAATTACTATAAACACATAGTAGTCAGGTTTGTAGGAAATATTACATACTTTCAGACTTCCTTTCTTGGAAGGTACAGAGATTTGATGTAGATTAGATGAGGCAGTAAGAGAGCAATTACTGGGTTCCTTTACTTCAGGCAGTGTGATTTGCTTCCTAGTTCAGGATATGCAAGGTTGAGGAGCGTGAAATGTTTGGATAGAGAGAAAGAGTTTCAGACTTCCTTAATTGGAAGGTACAGAGATTTGAGGTAGATTAGATGAGGCATTAAGGTGCCTCTCTGAGCTCAACATGGACAACCCCACTCTATTATAGTTTAAAAGTTACCTTTAGAACTGCTAGTAATTACTATAAACACATAGTAGTCAGGTTTGTAGGAAATATTACATACCTTTAGAACTGCTAGTAATTACTATAAACACATAGTAGTCAGGTTTGTAGGAAATATTACACACTTTCAGACTTCCTTTCTTGGAAGGTACAGAGTTTTGAGGTAGATTAGATGAGGCAGTAAGAGAGTAATTACAGGGTTCCTTTACTTCAGGCAGTGTGATTTGCTTCCTAGTTCAGGATATGCAAGGTTGAGGAGCGTGAAACGTTTGGATAGAGAGAAAGAGTTTCAGACTTCCTTTCTTGGAAGGTACAGAGATTTGAGGTAGATTAGATGAGGCAGTAAGGTAAGGAGTGACAAACTAAACAAAGGCTACATCTTATGAGTCTGTATGAAGTGGAGAAAAAGTTAGAGAGAGAGATTTAAAACTGCTAGGGTAGCTTAGGTAGCATAAAGTAAAACTTCTTTTTAGTTAGGAATCTTTTAGCCCTGTCAGGTTGCACAAGCTCTCCACATGTTACAACAAAATTGCCAGGTTTGCAACCAATTCCAGATCTGGCTCCCACCACTGCCAGTCCTTACTTACATTGAAGTCTTATGTCAGGGGGAAGGGTGTTTCAGACTTTAGCAAATTCATTGCAGAAAAAATAATCCCCAGAGCTCTGGTGGGAGCCAGATTTGGAATTGGTTGCAAACCTGGCAATTTTGTTGTAACATGTGGAGAGCTTGTTTAGGTTCACTTTACTAAGGTTTATTAGAACTGGTGAGGCATAGAGTAATGTAGATAGGAGATGAGTTTGAGCTATAGCTATTCTAGACTCAGAAGGAAGGTAGTTTTTGCTGCAATATAAGGTCCCTAGCTTTTTGTGGACTTTGGAGATGGTAAGGGATATGTATTTGTTGTATCTGAGTTGTTGGTCAATTGTAAGTCCTAGTAATTTAGCTTCGGGGACTGGGGTGATGGGGGTTTATTGGCTGATGATATAGAGAAGTTGCTTGAGTCATTTTGTTTGATGAAATAGGATGAGTTGGGTTTTTTTGGGGTTCAATATTAGTTGAGATTTGCTTAGACAGTTTTCTATGTCAGTGAAGGATTCCTGGGTGTATTGTTGAAGGAGCTGCATGGTTGGTGCAGCACAGATAAGGGTTGTGTCATCAGCATATTGCACTTTGTCTGCTTTGGCAGTTCGTAGATGGATTTGGTTTGTAAAAATGTTGAAATGAAGGGGCCGAGGATTGAACCCTGTGGTATACCTATTGTGACTGGTAGTGTTGAGGATAGGGAGTCAAGCCATTTAATGGATTGGGAGCAGTTCTAAAGGTAACTTTTAAACTATAATAGAGTGGGGTTGTCCATGTTGAGCTCAGAGAGGCAGTTAATAGTTTGTTGTGGGAGACTGTGTCAAATGCTTTAGATAAATTTAGGAAGATAGTGGAGATTAGTTGACCTTAGTTTCTATGAGTGTTAATGGTATTGGTGAAGCTAATTAGGTCAGTGGTTGTACTATGAGTAGGCCGGAAATCATGTTGAGTTTTGGATAATAAATTGTTGTTGAGGAGATGGGTAAGGAGTTGGTGATGGGTACATCTTACTAGAATCTTGGAAAAGGGTGACAGGATTGCGATAGGACGGTAGTTGGAGAGGTCAGTGGAGTGTACCTCTTGTGAAGGGGAATGATATAGGAGGTTTTCCATAAGGATGAAGTGGTGTGTTTGGTGATGGATCTGTTTATCAGTAAGGAGACGGGGTAGGCTATGGCGCTACAGGCAAGCCGAAGGTACTGTGCAGGGAGGTTATCAGCAGTGAGGGTGGTGGGTTTGAGTTTGGATAGGAGTTTTTGGATAGTGGATGTTGGTACTGGTTTGACAGAGAATGGGAGATTTGTTATTAAACCTGTAGGAAGTTGGGGGGGGGGGTGATGGGGTTTGTGTTGTTAATAAGTTTGAGTGTGGAGGAGGTAAAGTAGATTTTGAAGGTGGATGCTATGTCAGTGTTTGATCCATCTATTTTGAGGGGAGGGGTAGAGGAGTGACCGGGTTGAAGAATGTGGTTTACTGTAGCCCAGAATATCAAATGTTTGAAAGAGTTTGACTGAAAAGTAATTGACTGAAAAAGAATTTGACTGAAAACCCAAATTACTGAAACCAATTTCACTGAAACTCAGATGCTGAAACCCATTTGACTGTAAACTCAGTTGACTGAAACCCATATCACTGAATCACAAATCACTGAAAATATTCAGCATAAGAAAATACAACATAAAATAGTATTTTTGCTGTGGGGGGCAAGTCCCCTACACCCCCTCCATGTGGGGGGGGGGTCTTTGCCCCTCACACCCCCTTAATTATAGATACTAACTCTATTGTCACACAACCTCTTGAAAAAAAGGGAAAAAAACATGCACAGTGAATCAGTGCTGACTCAATGTGTGTGGTGTTTTTTTTATTTTCTCAAGTGCTTGTGCTTCTGTGGAGTTAGTATATATTATTAAGGAGGGTGTGGGAGCAAAGTACCCTGCACAAAACCCTATTTTTTGTTATATTTTCTTATTTTGAGTATTTTTAATGATTTGTGATTCAGTGTGAAATGGTTTTCAGGCATCTGGGTTTTCAGTCAATTGCTTTTCAGTCAGATGACTTTTTATTCAACTACTTTTCAGTCAAATTCTTTCAAACATTTGATTTTCAGACGAGTACTTTTCAATCAAATTATAGTAAACCTTAACATATAATCCTATGAGCACTCTACCCACTATATAAATTCATCCAATAAGAGAAACTGACAATGCATCAATAACTATCTTTTTTGTTTACATTAGGCTCAGTGTTGACAGTTGGTATCTGAAGGAAACAATGTCCATTTTTAGTGCCAAGCTATTTATGGGAGTTACTAGTTCTGAGACATGGGCATAATATGGTATTCCTTAAGTTACTACACCACTAGCAGGGCACATAGTACTATAAAATGACAATTTATTAAGGCATGCAGTTAGTGGGGTGGGGTGGGTGATGGCCTGTGCCATTGTTCTTGCAGATGGCATACATGAGCACAAAAAGGCAAGGTTAAGTAGATTTAAAGCAGGGGTGCACATATCAGTACTGACATACATTCACTATGTGAGAGGGGGAAGAGACTGGTCTGAGGACCTTCTAGAGAAGACACTGCAGACAACAGTCAGAATAAATGACATGTTTTAGCAGAAATAGTCTGGAGTATTAATCAGATCTAGGACACTTTGCCAATAGTGTGCTGTGATGCTTCAGAGACTTTGGTTCATAGGTTCATAGGATGATAACAGGTTATTGTCCTGGAGGCCCTTATAAGCCTAGCCAAGAATTTATCCCATGTTCCCTCAAAGTCAGCACCTGTTTCCCCTGTCCAGCAGGGACACAGGTGGGATCCCAGGGGTGTATTTTCTGTTTCCCATTCAGTCGTCCAGGTGCCTCTTAAAGAGGGCTAGAGAGATACTATGCTTGACATGGACAGGGAGTCTGTTTCATAGATCAGGGAGTCTTCGGGACAGAAATCTATGCTGCTGACAAGCTCTATTAATGTCACAGACCAGGTTGAGGCCTTATGTGAGTTGCACGAGTGGAGTTAAACTTACGGATATGCAGCAACTCCATCAAGGCTTGGTCTGAGATGGCCAAACACAGGTCATCTCTGAGCAGTCTGTACAAGACTGAGTAGAGGGACAGGGCTTTTTGCCTATCAGTACAGGAGTTAAAGTAGCATTCTTGATGGCATTTACAAAGACCTTCAAGTTTGCTGAGTTAGTTCAGCAAAGTAAGTGAGCTGATGGGCTTATGGAAGCACATAAAAGTAGATAAAAGATGGAATACTATTTTGCAGAAATCAAAAAGACTGACCGACATAAAAGTTTCATAGTTGTCCATTTGCTCACTTGTGCAGCTTAAGTGGGAGGTAGTAGAATGAGCTTACAAGATAAAGGTACAAAAACAGAACAATCCTTGCAGTGAAAGGAAGGTGACAACATTAAACAGCTACTAGTTGAAGACCCTGCTCCAGTGAGTGGCTGAGAAGATATCCATCCGTCCACAGCCCCTTTCCCATTTTTACACAAGGGCTAGGGATGTCACTTCAAAAGTGATCCAAAAAAAACAAATAAAACCACAAGCAGGAAGAAAAAGTCACAAACCACAGGATGGAGGTAATAAGAGCCAAGGAATCCACACCAGAAGAGGATTTCCAGCCAAAAAATGAAGTAGCAAGTGTACCAGGAACTCCAGCAATCACTTCTAGTTTATTGCAACAGAAACAAGTGCAGATATAAGCGTTTTCATCCCAAATAATAACAGAAACTTCATCAGATACAAACAAACTACAGAAATGCATTCTTTTAACCTTTTAACATGATGTCATTTCCTGATCTAGTCAAATGCATTCAATTAAGGCTTAAAGCAACACAGGAATAAAAAAGAAAAAAGACAAAAGAAAAAAGACAAATGCAGCAGTTGTTGTTGTCTTTCGGCTTTTCCCGGTTAAGGGTTGCCAAAGGGAACTCCAGTCTGCTAATAATTGGCAGTAGATTTTCACGGCCGCCGAGGTGCCAGCTCGACGTCCAACCTTCAACGAAGGCATGCCTATTTACGCATGTCTTTCGAATGCCCACCCAACCATGGGGAGGACATGCAGACTCCACACAGAAGGCACTCCACGCACTCCAGCCAAGAATCGAAAGGGAGAACCTCTTGCTGTGATGCAACAATGCTAAAGGTTAACTGAATTACTGTAGTCACAGATGTAACCATCCCAAAATAAAACTAGACTAGAATAAGTTGTATAATACTGTTATGTAACAATTTAAATATATAAAGTGTATAAAACCACTATCTTAAGTTACACATAAAAACTATCTGAAATGAATATGAAATGGATACAAAATAACCCAATAATACATAATGAGCTTATGGGTTCAACCCAATAGCAAAACAATAACTCCCAACCATCATGACACATATAAAATTATACAAAAATATGTGAAATAAAATTAAAATTGTTAAAATAAAATTTCATCTGTTCAGTGCTTTAAGTTTTAATAAACAACTAATGGACAGGCTGTCATTCAAAGCTGGCCAATGAAGAGCATCTAGTTGTAACTGCCAGGTTAGTTCAGCCTTTTCAAGAAGATAGGGCCATGCGCCCCCCCCCCCCGTCATGTTTTTCTTGCACCTCTAAGACAATAAATTTAAATTTGTGATTATGAAAATCTGTAATGTGCTTGGCAAGAGCGTTGACTTCACTCTGATCCCTAATGTCTCTCAAATGTTCGCTAATTCTGATCTTAAGTTTATGTTCAGTTTTACCAACGTAAAAACATGGACAGTTTAAACAAATAGCACAGCAGACTACTTGCTCTGTAACACAACTGCATCTACCTGGGATCCTAACCATGACATTATTAATTCTGCACATATCAGTTTCCCAAATGTGTGAACAAAATTTACAAGTTCCACACTTGACCGTATGTCCGTATCTGGGTTGTCTAGATGTGTGTTCAAAAATGTTCTTTAAATTATGTACCTTTTTAATTATGCACAAAGGTTTCTCACCCAGAATGTTAAAGAGGTCCCTCTCATGACTAAATAACATCCATTTTTTATTGAGAATGTCCCTTATGTGTTGTGCATCACATGAACAAGGTGTAGAAAAACTAGAGTTGTAGTTAATAACAACAAGTTCCATGGAATTACCATTATTCCCAACCGGAATACAATTGGTTTGATAGTTCAAATTCTGAGTGAAATTGGGGACATTTGTTACTGTCACCATCTCTGAAGTGACGGATGTAGTATTGGAGGGCCTCAATTTAGATGTACCCAGAATTGGCAAAAAATGGCCCTGTATTCTTTTAGTTCTCACTTCAGACATTATATTGGTAATTAACTGTAAGGGGTACCCTCTTTTAAGGAACATTTCTTTCAAATTGTGGCACTCATTAATAAAGGTTGACCATGCAGTAATCATATGTGTTGCTCGTACAAATTGTCCTTTTACCACAGCACATTTCTGTGTAAGGGGGTGACAGCTATCATAATGAAGGAAACTGTTGGAATATGTTTCCTTCCTAAATATTTCGGCCACAAATCTTTCTTCTACTATATCCTTTTTTAATAACACATCTAGGTATGACATCTCTGTGTTGTTAACATTATGGGTAAACTTCAAAAAAGGGGGGTCAAATTGATGTAATCTAAAAATTCAGAAACTTGTTCTTTGGGGCCTTCCCATAAAATAAAGATATTGTCCAAATATCTCATGTAAGTGTGACAAAATGGGAAAAAAGTAGATGTCCTCAAAAATCTCTTCGCCCCTTCAAACATAACAATGTTTGCATAGACCTCCCCCCCCACACAAGCAGAACCTATCTCAACATTGCAATTGTAAATAGTATTCATTGTCAAACAGGATATAATTATTCCTAAGAACCATGTCTAATAACTGTTCATAAACATTTATGCGCTCCTGTGCAACCCCTTTTGAATGGAGAAAATCACAAAACCATTCAACCCCTAAGGTGTGTGGGATTACAGAGTATAAATCAACCACATCTATCGTAATAAATAGAAAATCTGGGTTGAAACTGATATTATTTATTTTACTGAGAAAATTCTACGGATCAATACAGAAATGAGTTTCCTCATGTAAAAAATGCTTTAACTGAACATCCAGACATTTCGCAAGAGAGTTGGTGACTGAACCCCTAGCATCCACAATTGGGTGCATGGGGGGGGGCACTTGAATGTTTTTATGGAGTTTCAGTAGTCCAAAGATGGTGTAATAGGAAATTCAACCAACAAGTAATGTAATTCATGAATAGTAATGGACCCCTCAATAAACAGGTCCTGGAGGAATCTGTTAATTTTCCTGTATGAACCATTAAGTTCATTCAAAGAACTCTTGCAATAAGTTTCAGTGTCCAGAATAGTCTTCATTTTTGAAATATAATCGGTTTTCATAATAACAACCCCCCCTTGTCCGGTTTCATTATTCTAATACCATGCATTTGTTTCAACCTTTCTAACTCTTTTTCTTCATCCCTAGTTAGATTCATGGTAAAATTCTTACTTCTGGATTTATAGAATACATTTCTTATGTCTAATTCACAGATTCTTTCAAAAGAAGTCAGGACCGGGTGAATGGGGAGTGGGGTTGTATGAGCTGGAAATTTTAAATGGTTCACATACATGTTCCACACCTTGAAACATTAAATTTAAATTTAATTTTCTAACATATAATTTAAGATCCAGTAAAGTGTTAAAAACATTAGCACGATGACTGGGGATAAATGCAAAATCTTTAGCCAAAAGGTCACATGTCGTAACATTTAGTACTACATGAGAAAAAATATAAACATTAAAATCACCAGATGCTGTTGGAATCAATAACGGACAAGAGAAGTCTGGACATCGAATTCATTGTCTGTAATACACTGTGGTACAACACTGTCAGGCATCATTTCATCCCCCTCCATGAGTTCTTGTACCCCCCCCTCTGTTCATTCGGCCGTTGCCTCTCTGATGAGAAAATTGCTGTTGTCTCATCTGAGGATTGTAGTTGGTACCCTTTTGGTTCATAAGGCGTTCCGACCTTCTTAGCTGTGGGAAATTCTCTTCCCCTAAAAAATGTTCCTCCATAGATTCCTACTCAAATTCAATGTTAATGTCATGAGATGGTACATTGCCCTGATCATGAGGCCTATTCATATGCCATTCCTGTGAGGGGGGGGGTATGCCACATGATTTGCATAGTCCCTTTCATCTCTTTCCTTTCTGTTCTTAATAGAAACCATTTGCTCCTCAATTGAGCGAAAAATACAATTACATTCAAATTTGTTATTGTTGAAGGCTGAGTCACTAACAATCTGTTTATCCAAGACAGACACCTCATGGCTTAATTTGTCAGTTTCCTCTTGGTTATTTTTAATAACCATGTCCATATGTTCAAGTCCAAACTTATCAAATAAACTGATAAGTTCGTTGTGAAAGTTTGAACCTGGGATGAGGCCAGTAGGGTAACACCAGCTGCATAAACCCTTTGGTACAATCTCTAGTCTTATGCATTCTTTAAAGTATGCATTATCCATTTGCAGTTTTTTTATTTTAAGCAACAAACAATCAAAAGCAGAAAGCCGGTTGTTCAAAGAACTAGTATTAACAGCCAGAGTTTATGAAAAAAACAATACTGTCTATAAGCCAGACAGTTAAAACAACATCATATCTTTGGTTGGGGTTATTGCTGTTTAAAACAAGTTCTGTAAGCATGTTACTAACCTCCATGCTGCTAGCATCCAGTCTTGAGTCTAAATTCTTAATAACATTGCAGTTAGGGTGCACAGCTGGTTGAAAAGTGCCCTCTGTTTGTAAATGCTGTTTAGAAGTACTTCTGGTGGGATGTAAGTACATCTGTGTCAGCAAAATCTGCTCAAAATGATCCATTCACTTATTTAGCTGCTGTATAAGTAAAGTAAGCTCACCAATAGACTTATTAATGGACGTAGAACCATTTCTGTTGCTCATCGTTGCATTCAGTACACCATTGGCTTGCTCCACCTCTATCCCTTGCAACCAGAGCAAACAGTAATCCAAAAAATGAATAAAACCACAAGCAGGAAGAAAAAGTCACAAACCACAGGATGGAGGCAATAAGAGCCAAGGAATCCACACCAAAAGAGGATTTCCAGCCAAAAAATGAAGTAGCAAGTACACCAGGAACTTCAACAATCACTTCTAGTTTATTGCAACAGAAACAAGTGTAGATATAAGCACTTTTGTCAAAAAAAATAACAGGAACTTCATCAGATACAAACAAACTACAGAAATGCATTATTTTAACCACTTTTAACATGATGGCATTTCCTGATCTAGTGAAATGCATTCAATTAAGGATTAAAGCAACACAGGAATAAAAAAGAAAAAAGACAAATGCAGCAGTAATACATAAAATTAACTAAATTACTGTAGCCACAGATGTAACCATCCCAAAAGAAATCCCAGAAATCCCAGGTAGATGCAGTTGTGTTGCAGAGCGAGTAGTCTACTGTCCTATTTGTTCAAACTGTCCATGTTTTAACATTGGTAAAACCGAATGTAAACGTAAGATCAGGATTGGCGAAAAGTTGAGGGACATTAGGGATCAGAGTGAAGTCAAAGCTCTTGCCAAGCACATTAGAGATTTTCATAATCATAAATTTAAATGTATTGTCTTAGAGGTGCAAGAAAACATGACAGGGGGGGGGCCGCATGGCCCTATCTTCTTGAGAAGGCCACACTAACCTGGCAGTTACGACTAGATGCTCTACACTGGCCAGGTTTGAATGACAGCCTGTCCATTAGTTGTTTATTAAAACTTAAAGCACTGAACAGATGAAATTTTATTTTAACAATTTTAATTTTATTTCACATATTTTTATATGTGTCATGATGGTTGGGAGTTATTGATTTGCTATTGGGTTGAATCCATAAGCTCATTATGTATTTTTGGGCTATTTTGTATCCATTTCATATCCATTTAGGATAGTTTTATGTGTAATTTAGATAGTGGGTTGTATACACTTTATATATTTAAATTGTTACATAACAGTATTCTACAACTTATTCTAGTCTAGTTTTATTTCGGGATGGTTACATCTGTGGCTACAGTAATTCAGTTAATTTTATGTATTACTGCTGCATTTGTCTTTTTTCTTTTGTCTTTTTTCTTTTTTATTCCTGTGTTGCTTTAAGCCTTAATTGAATGCATTTGACTAGATCAGGAAATGCCATCATGTTAAAAGTGGTTAAAAGAATGCATTTCTGTAGTTTGTTTGTATCAGATGAAGTTTCTGTTATTATCTGAGACGAAAGTGCTTATATCTACACTTGTTTCTGTTGCAATAAACTAGAAGTGATTGTTGGAGTTCCTGGTAATACCTGCTATGTCATTTTTTTGGCTGGAAATCCTCTTTTGGTGTGAATTCCTTGGCTCTTATTGCCTGCATCTTGTGGTGTGTGACTTTTTCTTCACTTCAACAGTGACAATCATTGAGAAAGTATGATTATGTAAAAAAGTGCACATGATGTTCATTCAGAACAACTGAGAAAAAAAGAATAACGATTCTATTATATGTTTAGTCAAGGGGAACAGAGATCCTATATTTAGATGGTCAGTAAAGGGAAGTCAGGGGGAATTAAGAAATTTGGAAAAGGGTTTTCTTGTTTCATTCCAGGTCAACAAAGCAGGAGGTTGGAAGCCTGGCTTGCTTGTCTTATTTATACTTAACAAGAGAGAGCACATGTGACTGAAAGCCTGACCTTGAGTTTTGATATGCAAGAGACAATGGTTTACTTTTCAGAAATGGTAGTCACGAGACTGCATCAGCTGATTCTAAGGTTGTGGGAATCTTATTAGTGTGTATGAAATGGAGTAGAGAGAGAGAGACAGAGAGATAGAGAGAGAAGGATTTTAACCTGTTAGGGTAGCTTAGGAAGATGAGAGTCATATGTAGTGTTGTTTCATATAGAGGAAACTGAGATAATACAAGGCTTTAACAGCCAAATTATGCTTAGAAGTGACACAGAACAGATACTAAGGCACATAAGAAGTAGATGGTCACAGTTACAACTGGTGCAATGTGAAACAGTCCAATGGTTTGAACAGCGTTAGATGAGGGCTCAGCAACAGTTGAAAAGATTAAGACATAGCTTATTGGTTTTATGTGGAGTCAAATGCTATGCGTAGCAAGACAAGTCATCTGTCATCATAATTTAAAAGACTTTAAGTTGGGATAGTAGAAATCTGATTTGATTAATTTAAACAAGGTTGGTTTATATGCTTGAAGGGGGTTAGTAGATGGAGGGATAAAATGACAGTAAATGGTACATGATGTAGACAGCCAAGCCCCTAACCTCAGATAGGCAATAGTATGGCATTAAGGTAATTGCCCGAGAGGAACCATAGTTCTCAAACTTTTAGAGCGACAAATCTGGACAAAGCCTAGAATGATAGGGGAACAAAGACCCAAATGTAGGGACAACTTTTAAATATTGCTCTTATGAATTTAGAAACTTGCTAGAATAACAGAACTTGCATTACCATGCAGTTTCTAAAGAATATGAATTTGAAACTCAAATGTGTATCATTATTTAGTGACTTAAATACTCAGTGAATTGCCAGAAAAAAACACATATTTTATGAAGAACAGATCGAAAATATGAGCCAAAAATCTGGATGTTCTACAAAAATCTGGAGGGTTGAGAGGTATGCTTGAGACTTTTACCAGAGAAAGCTTATCCTGTTAAGCCATTTGAGAGATAAGAATGAAGGAAAGTGTGGATCACTAGAAGAAGCAGGGTGTGAGCAGTGCAACAGGGTTTATCTTCATTAAATATTTAGGTAGGGATAGGTGTAATGGGATAAAGGAACATAGCTGGCTCAACTGAGGCCATGTAAAAGGTTAGTAGGAGAAAAAAGAGGCTTAGTGTTCCCTTTACAAAAGTGGAGGCCAGGACAGATTGGAGGTGGGTAGGTGGAATGACCTGTTGAACTACAAGATTAACCTTGGAAGGAGTCAAGGAAGAATTTGCTGTTTTGCGACTATTTTATTTTTCAGGTTTTGGCCTCCTTAAGCAATAGCAGGAGTGCTAGGGAAGATTTCACCGATATGATGGGGAGGTGAACAGGAATGGAGGAAGGGGAAGAGTAAGAAGGAGATAAAACGTATGTGGTGTGGCCATTGTGACCTTATTCACAGGCTCATCAAATCAGACGCATAGCTGGGATGGGAACAAAGGGAGCAGCTGCCCCATATGCAAGTCAGAATGTGTGTGCTTGTGAGATGCAGACTGGTCAGTAGTGCCCTAGAGTCAGGGCTGAAGAGTTTTAGCTCTTTGTGTACTATAAAATGTAGCAAGCAGTTTGCTACATCTTTCAAACAAGAAACAACTTTTTTTTCTGCTTCCAACATGAGAGGATTTTTTTTTTGTTCTCAAGGATTTTAGAACTTTTTTTTTTTTGCTCTTCAGCTGAAATGTTAGGTTGAGGGGATCACCAGAATAGATAGCTATGACTCTAGGTCAGATAATGGACCCCAGGTTAATTCCCCAAAGAGTAACCTGGACTCTATGGGACAGGCCCAGAGTTGTTAAACAACTTACTTTATGTTAACTCTATGTGTGCGCTTTATGATAGGGTATACCTGGAAAAACTGGTGGGTTATCATGCTTGAGAGGGAGTTTGTCACCCTTATAATTAGTGTCATCCAGGCCTGTCCCTTGTTTTTATCATGGTATTGATTGGTGGCTTGATGTACTGATGTACTAAAATTGTGAAAATAATATAGCTAATATTCTGACTTGGTCTAACTGTTAAATGCATAGCTGAGGTTATGTTCTTTATCAACTTGTGTTTGGTATCTGTCTTTTAAGTTAGGACAAGAATTCCATGTTTTATTCTCTAACACAACTTAAAAGAGGTCAAAAATAGCTTTGCCATGCTTCTTACATAATTGGACTATTTTATCCAATAAAGTATTAAAGCTTATGACCATAGCATAGCTATTGTTGCAGTAACCCTGCTCAACATGTCAGTCTTTTTCACAATATTGCAAGACGTGCCCAGACATGATTAACCTTCTGACGTCCTAAACATTCTGACATCCTAAACATTATGTAAACACAAAGGGCAGGATTCACGATGGCTTGCACGGAGTCTAAGAGTTGTGTAAGACCCCATGCAGCCATCGCGATCCAGGGACAGCCCGAAATCCCGTGTAAGAGACCAACTAAAACGACTCTTACATGGGCAAGGCGTGGATATGCTAATTACCTCACTTGCAGCCGAAAGGCATGCAAATGAGTTAGATTAGCGATCCACGAAGCTGAAACCAGCCCATGTAAGAGTCGTGTTAGGTGCAGAAATGTACTCAGTTGACAACTGAGTACGTTACTGCAAATAACACAATGGAGCCATGACAGCTCCAAATAAAGTGTGCAAATGTTGCAGTCAGCATGCCAATGGCCAAATATGTGGCCATTGGCACGGTAACCCAATGCAAACATGAAATAAAATAAATTTTTTTTCGGCGATCGGTGAGGTTTAAACACAGCGCAGCCCCGCGCAAATGGGCTGCATTGTATAAGACAGAAAAATAAAGGTTTGAAACCCACAAATGTGGGTTTTATGTAATGCATGGATTTGCAATGCAGGGACTAGCAGACCAAAAACAACATGGCCACCGTCTAGTGGTTGCTAAGGGGGAAGCTGAGTGTAAGACATGTAACTAAGCATTAGTAGGCAATCCTATGTAAATGAGTGGTAGGATAGTGAATCACACTGTCACATAGCAAATGAGCACATTCCGTGTAGTGTAAGAGTTAGATAAGGGGGAGTAACAGAGTAGGAGATAGGTGACATCACAGGGGGAAATGTCAGGAAGAAATCAAGCTCATTGGAGCAAAGTGGTATGTGAAAGATATCAATCACACAGCATAAAAAGAGGAGTGTCAACAGATAAGCATGGGAAAGTCAAGAAATGGAAGGTGTACACTGTGGCCAACACCAAAGTTTCTTGCTGTACGTGCATGCGCACGTGTGCACGCTGGGAGGCGCAAGTAAGACAGAGTGCGTGCGTGTAAGACAGAGTAAGCATGTAGGAGCCTGTTTAAAGATCTGTAAACCTGTTTGCGCTGGTGTACGCGCATTTTAACCCGAATAAGCAGATTCTAGTCCGTGTAAGCATGTGTGCACGCGTGGTAGCCACTGTGAGCATGTTTTCGCTGGTATGCACGCTGCTCCCCCCTGAGGAAACAGAGAGGAAAAAGGAAGCAGACGAAATAGTAGGAAACTAGCAGGGAATACTGGTAGAGCTAGCAGGTGAAAACAATTAGAAACAGTTCAATTACACAGGCAGAATACTAGCCCAGCCCAGCACTTAAAACACTGCAAACAGCATTGCAGTATGTTTCTCTCAAGAGACAATGCAAGACAGGAGTAAGCTAGTAGAAGTGAAAACTGAAAAAGCTGCACTCAGACCAAACATGCTAGGGGCTGCCATAGCTGTTATAAGGAGATATAGGAGATGTGCTGAGGGTGGTGACAATGCAAATGCTGCCAGACAACCCACAGTGAGGAGATGGAGAAGAGTGTACAGGCCCAGGGTCACCTACCAGGGGTTACATGAGCTGGAGATAGTGGAGCGCTATAGAGTGGACAGAGACCTCCTGCAGCAAATTGTTGAGCTGTGCAGGCCATGCCTCACACACAGAACCAACAGAGGGGAACCCATCCCAGTGGAAACCAAGGTATGTGTTGGCCTAAGAATACTAGCAACAGGTACCTTCCAGAGACCAACTGGTGATATGATGGGGATATCGCAGGCATCAGCCTCCAGGGTACTGCACCAGTTCCTGGATGCCATGTCAGCACATGTCGGTGAGCATGTATATTTCCCCAATGCCCGTGAGGCATTGGCCAGCAATATGCGTCTCTTCCAGCAAATAGCGGAATACCCTGAGGTAGTGGGTGCAATAGACTGCACTCACATACGCATCAAAGTACCAGCTGATGAGTGGGGTAGGGCCTACATTAACCGCAAGGGCTTCCCCTCCATCAACTGCCAGGTCGTGTGTGATGCCCAGGGCATAATAATGAATGTGTGTGCTGGCTGCCCTGGGAGCTACCATGATTCCCATATCTGGCATTTGACGCAGCTGTACCAGACATTTGCCAATGGGGACATCCCACATGGTCACCTAGTGGGGGATGCAGGATATGCACTGGAGCCGTGGCTGATGACACCCATCAGAAATGCACACACACCTGAACAGGAACGCCATAATGAGGCACACGCACAAACACGTAATGTAATAGAGCGTGTGTTTGGGCTGCTCAAGTCATGGTTCTGGTGCCTGGACACATCTGGTGGAGCCTTGCAGTACTCACCAACTACATGTACCCAAATTGTCATGGTATGTGCTATGCTACATAATATGATTCTGTGAAAACAGCTGCAGCAGGACCAACATAGGGCCGGGACAAACAGCCCCCCACCATTGCCAAGGCCATCACAGGCAGAGCGTGACTCGGAGGAGGAACAACCTGAGCCTGCCCCAGTAGGCAGAAGGAGGCGTGCCCAGTATGCCCTGGCCTTGGCAAAGAGGCAATGCATAGCACATATACTGGCTCAGTAGGAACCCTGGGAATGATACCCCTCTCTGACTCACTCATATAGTAACAGGGACGCCTAACATGACACAACCTGCTCTCAAACATGTACAGGGAGTGTAGTATGTGCATCCAACAGAGGCAGCCCTGCAGCACCACCTGAGGCATGACTGACATATGTTAAGCAATGTAACACCATCTAGTATATGCAAACATGAAGACCCTGCCTAACATCTCATACTCACCAAACATAGGGCCGAGACAAACAGCCCCCCACCATTGCCAAGGCCATCACAGGCAGAGCGTGACTCAGAGGAGGAACAACCTGAGCCTGCCCCAGTAGGCAGAAGGAGGCGTGCCCAGTATGCCCTGGCCTTGGCAAAGAGGCAATGCATAGCACATATACTGGCTCAGTAGGAACCCTGGGAATGATACCCCTCTCTGACTCACTCATATAGTAACAGGGACGCCTAACATGACACAACCTGCTCTCAAACATGTACAGGGAGTGTAGTATGTGCATCCAACAGAGGCAGCCCTGCAGCACCACCTGAGGCATGACTGACATATGTTAAGCAATGTAACACCATCTAGTATATGCAAACATGAAGACCCTGCCTAACATCTCACCCTCACCAAGCATGATGCCACACTATGAAGACAACAAGATCAAGTACAATAATTGGCTGAGGTATTGCTGTTAGCAAGGGGGAACACATGGCTGACAGCCTGGGCTGACATGCCGAGCAAGACATGATGCCCCACCTGCTAGGGATGGCACGCACCCAGCACACCTGGCTGTGCGGATACTGGCAAAGGCTATCACCCCCACTGTGCCTTCAGTAGGTAAGTCCGGAAACACAAACCCACCACCATAGGTAGCACAAGGGATAATAACCTTGACGTAATGCTACCCAATGCCAGAAGTCTAACCTGCAAGGTGCATGCAGACCAAACCCACCACAGCATGGAAAATGGTAATATGTGTTCTGTAACAGAAACCTGGGTCAAGGCACAGAAGAGCACCCTAATACTACCAGGTTATGCCTCATACCATGCTCTACAGCTCCAAAACATGGAACACATGACAATAGGAGTGTGGCTACCAGTAATTATCAAGGATAACCACACCCCCAGGTTGGTACCACAGCAAGAAGCAGCATGGACTATCCACGGGCAAGTAACACTGGCTCAAACTGTGTACCTGTTTGAAGCCTGCTACATACCACACTCACAAACCCAGGTACCCCAGCCAACCTTCCTGAAGACACTGCAGAGTATGAATGTCTCAACAAATACCAAACAAGGCACACACAAAGTATGACATAGGTGGCAATCCATTATGTATGGAAGAAGTAATCAGGGACCTAGGGACACAAGTGGACGGTAACCTGTCATGTGAAACTCACATTGCCAAGGTGGCCAGGAAGACCTGCTATATTGCCCACCTTAATATGAAAGGATGCACATGTAGAGCAAGAGAGGTCACTGTGCACCCATACTCTTCCCTTATCAGGCTCACACGTGACAACAATGCCCCAGTTCGGATGTTCCTTACCTTACACCTGCAGCAGTTAGAAAGACCCCAAATGTACCTCACCAACAGGATAAAGGGTCCAAACATTGGACATCTGCAGCCTGGCTGAAGAAACCACAGCCCAATTCAGAAGCATACTGTCCAGTCAGAGGTGATGTATGCCTGATGTACAAGTCCATGTCCAATCCAGAATGAATGGACATGCTCCACTGCAGAAACACCAAATCCAGCAGACACACCACAGTGAGATATCTGAACCTCCACACATAGATAAATAGGATGTGCTGGAGGAACAGATCCATAACCCAGAGGCTCCTGATACTCTGGAACAGAATCCCAGTCCATGATAGGCTGAGCTCCACACTCAAACTCAACAAGAGAAATCTGGTGAAGTGCATGGGAGATAGTAGGTGTACACTGGGGGCCATCCCTGTGTCACATCTAGTACAGTAAACCCTACATGGGCATAATATGCACATTGCAAGGGGTGTCGAAACCCACACACAGTCTGTCCATGCTCAAACAAGGCCAGGGCAGATAGCCTAGTATGAACCTATGAACCTATGATGATACAAATTGTGCAGGACACAAAGGATTATCACACAGCTGTCCTGCCTGATGGTAGGAACCATGGTGATAATCCACAGATATGCTCTGCAGCACTCTAATATCACAAACAATACACCAAACCCACACACATTGCCAACATCCAACCTAACAGATTCTTTGCAAACTCCCCACCAGCACCTAACTGCCAAATATCTATCCCAGCAGAGTGCTGGCCCCTGACATTGCAGATGCTGAGGTAACAGCCAGCATCTACAAAGCACACCACACAGCATCAATGGTACCAGATGGTGTCCTGGGTTGTGTCCAACAAGTACTGTAAGAATAATGGAACAGAAAATACCAGTGCTGCGCACTATCAGTCCTACCACAGGATATGTACCCAAAGAGCAGTGTACAGCAACAGTGGTCCCTCACCACAAAGGGGGTGCCTGAATGGATACTGCAAACTATCACCCCTCAACCCTGACTATCTAGGTTGGCAAAGTAATGGAGAGGATGATCATGGATCCCATGAATAACGAGATTGGGTACCTACAGACATTGGACCCTACCCAGTGTGGCTGTCATAGGGCAGATCCTGCCCCTTACACATGTCTGACTCATGTGAAATGTGCACCAAGGCCATTGATGTGGGGAATGTGGATCACACAGCCTATCTGGACCTTGCTAAACCCTTCCATACAATACCCTAGTTGGTGGTACAGATAAGCTCACCAGCCTAACTATAAACCCCTATGCAAATAGATGGGTTGCAAACCAGCTCAAGGACAGAACTGACCTGGTCAGACATGCTGCAGCCATGACAGACTGCAAACCAGGTACAACTGGCATCCCACAAGGCATTGTCCTGGGACCTCTCTTGTATGCTATATATGTCACATAGGTACAGGCCAACATAGAAGGGCTCTGTCTGAACAGGTTCGCAGAGGACTACAAACTGCCCACCATATCGGACTCTCCAGCTGACACAAGCAAAGTACAAAAGGCACACATAGAAACAGACAAGTGGTGCCACAGCCATGACAACAAGCTAAATGCAGAATAGTGTATAGTCAACCCCTGTGGAAACACAGTACATGGCCAGAAATTACCACATAGGTATTAACACAGTAAGTACATTAGGAGCAATAAGAGACCTGGGGACACAAGGTGATAGATATCCTGCATGTGACAACCATGTGTCTGTAGTGGTTACAGAAACATACCATATACCCACCTAATCATGAAAGTAAGCACAGCTTGGTTAGGGTAGGTCAATGTGCCTCTCCAGTCATCCATCAGCAGCCTCACAATTGTGTACAATGGCCCTTCAGGGATGTACCGTAGCAGACACCTGCAGCAACTGGAAAGACCCCACAAATACCCCACCAGGAGGATTGCAGAGCTGTAACAGATGCCATGTGTCGCCTGATTAAAGAAACTGCAGCTCCACACAGTGCCATACAGCCTGGCTGGAGGTGAACTGTGCCTGATGTATAGAGCCATGACCAACATGGTATCAATGGACATCTGGCACCATGTAAACTCTGAATGCTGGTGACCTATGCAGCTGACAGGCCTGAACCCCAGCACAGACATAAACAGGACATGCTGTACTGATTGGTCCATAACCAAGACGCTCACTCCACTCACGACTAAACTCCCACTACAGGTTATCCAGGGAGTCCCTCATTGACTGTCATCCTCAGGAATCATGATGACTGGATGGGAGATGGTAGGTGTACCCTGGATATCACCTGTATGTCACGGGTAGACAGAGGCACAGCACACTAACTGTGACATATGTCATGGCAAACACCAGTAAATGTGTGTTGAAGGACAAACACTCTCTGACTAGCATTACAAATGGACTAGGGCACATGGCCATTGTTTGTCACTGTCCACACAAGTTGTGGAATACATTAACAATGTCGGACAATCATGTACTATGCTGTCCATATCTGAACAAAATGCAACATGGTCATATCTGCACAACTGGCCCTCAACCAGTCTGATGTGCTCACTATAAATATTACAAGCAGTGATAGGACTGAAACCGATTATACTGTCCACCACAGTGAAAGTACTGCACCAGTACACTATACGACAATACAACTGTTTGGTCAGCAGGAAAGGATGATGACAACTGTATGCAAACTATCCCATGGTGACCCTGCAGGCACAGCATAATGCCTGTTAGGGTCAGACACAAAGCAGTTGGGCAGTAAGAACACAACCTGATGTCCAACACTCAACTGTACATGTGATATATAGATGGCATCCACACACAAACACAAATGTGGTGGTCCACAGATCCCAACATAAGGAAAGGTCACACTGGGCATGCTCGCACACTTAGATAAATGAGACGTGTCAGTCAAGAAGCCATATAAACTGTGAACTGGGCATGCTCACACACTTAGGCCATGTCACAGTTCAGCAGTTGCACACACATATCTGGCATTTGTATGTGTTAACACAGGAACCTCCCACAATACAGACATCTGCCCAGTGCACACAGTGACGTTACAACAGAGACATAAGTAAAGTACTGGATCCCAGTCAAATGCAAACATCTTCCACAGTACACAAGTTGTTTATAGAGATAGGGAAGGCTATGGCAATAAAGACCCACAAACAGTATATGAGCAACAGATACTTGCATTTGACAGGTAAACATATGGCCGTAGATTGCAATACTAGACTGTTGTCCCTAGGGAATACAGAAGGCTATCCAAAGTGTATTTGGCATCTGCCTCCACAGTACAGTAGGCCACTATGCCTGTTCAAAGTTAATGCATAGATATGCTTTCCCCTGTACTGATGGATAGTAACAGATGTACATACCTCTACATCCATAATGATGTCAGCACACTATACATATGTCAGGAGCAGAAATTATATCCAGTAATTTGAATAGCGCGCTCTGCTACTGCGTCTCTCACAAGTGTCATAACATAGTTAGATAGGGGTTTGAATTCTGCAAGTGCACAGTGTGTGTGTGAATATGTGTGGGGGAGTAGTGTGTACAATTCCATGTGTATGAGAAATGTCCCTTTTGGCAACTATTACTACACAACACAAGCTGCATATTCCACTGTCTAAACACTGATGATGTCAGCACCCTATAAGTACAGCAGGAGAAAGCAATCCTCCCAGTAATGCAAATAGCGCGCTCTGCAACTGCGTCTCTCACAAGTGTCATAACATAGTTAGGTAGGGGATTGAATCCTGCAAGTGCACAGTATGTGTGTGGGGGGGAGTAGTGTGTGCACGTCCATGTTTAAGAAAAATGTCCCTTTTGGCAACTATTACTACATAACACATGCTGCATATTCCACTGTCTAAACACTGATGGTGTCAGCACCCTATATGTAGAGCAGGAGAAAACAATCCTCCCAGTAATGCAAATAGCGTGCTCTGCTACTGCGTCTCTCACAAGTGTCATAACATAGTTAGGTAGGGTGCAAAAAGGTAGCCGGTGTCCCTGCTAAACGGTTCTCTCACCAAAAACTGAGACACAATGTAAATAGTATAGTGAGATACCGACCACAAAAAAGCAGGTTGTAGTGAGATACCGACCACAAAAAAAGCATATGTGTGGGGGAGTAGTGCGTGCAATTCCATGTGTAAGAGAAATGTCCCTTTTGGCAACTATTACTACACAACACATGCTGCATATTCCACTGTCTAAACACTGATGATGTCAGTGCCCTATAAGTACAGCAGGAGAAAGCAATCCTCCCAGTAATGCAAATAGTGTGCTCTGCTACTGCGTCTCTCACAAGTGATCTAACATAGTTAGGTAGGGGTTTGTATCCTACAAACGCCATGTGTATTTTTGTCACACAGTTTGTCCATGTGTGTGGGGTGTTGTTTCCAATATTGCACAACATACATTATATCAGTAATGTCAATGCACACATGATGTATGTGTGTGCCACCTACACATATGTACCTGTGAACTGCAATAGTTCCCATGTCTGAAGCCTGGCTCATGTGAATACATGGAATATGCATCAGACAACTGTATGACTGTGGTGTTCTGTGCAGGGGCTGCATGTGGTATGTGACTAGACAGTGTGGGTTGTAGATGGTGTCATCCCACCAGCGAGGGATACAAGACTGGTCTGGAGCATATAGTCCACATGTTGGTGATGAACAGGTGCAGCATGTTGTCACCTCTTGTGGGAGTGGTAACAAGTTGTTCTATAGCAATGCAGGGAATGAATGCTAAGAACCCTTCAGATAGGGTCTTGGAGCTAGAGTAATGCTAACATTCTATGTTTGGGTAGTCGCAGTCCAACCATATAATGGTGTTTGTAGAGACCGTCATATTTCCAGTGTTGTCAGGAAGGCCAAGTGGGTTTCCTGGGTATGGGAGTGTGGTGTGTGCCAGGCTATGAACCTGAAGGCAGTCTAACCCACTGTTAGTTTGCACATGGATAGGCTCTGATGCTTTGTGCAGTGCCACCAACCTGGGGGTGTGTGTATCTGAGGTGCCTTTGGATACATCCCCCTTGTTCTGGTTTGGTGCATATGTAGGGGACGACAAGCATGGTATCAATAATGACCTGGCAGTGATGGTGTGCACCTGGGAGCCTTGTACCAGGAGTCTGTTACTGCACAGATATTGCTGTACCCCATGCTAAGGACAGTTTCCACTGCATGCATCTTGAGGTTTACACTGCTGCTGTTGAGTAGCATTTCTATTAGTGTCCTATCCCGTGTGATACCTGTGTAGGTGGCTATGTAATGGCAGCTTTGCATACAAAGGCACTATGTGTGTAGCAACAGCCTCTGCCAATATACAACGGCCCATGGGTGACAGGTGCAAGCTGTCCCAAGCAAAGCAACGTGGCTTGTCCAGCATGTAATCCCACACTGACAGGCATTGGATCCCTTTGAATGTCACTGAAACATATGTTAATTGCAGAAACTGATCATTCTGTCTACATATTGTGGCAGCATTCTTGGTGAGGGTAAGATGCTACTCAAGGCCAGGGTCATACCAGCCTGTGCCACAAGCTCAGAGAGCCCCTCTATGTCCCCTAACATGTAGTCCAGAGAGGTGCGTCAGAGGTCATACACACTGGCACAGACAATGACTGAGTCATACTTCTACATGCCTTGGAGTGACCAGTATGCTTGTGTTATGTGGTGGATCATAGTGCCCGACGGGCAGCTCAGCGTGACCGTCACCTTGTTCAGCCTGGTGAGCAGGACCTCAGTGTACCTGACGATAGAGGTACCTCATACAACTGTAGCAGATGTGTTGTCAAGTCGTATGGCCTGTGACTGTTTGGCAAACAGGCTTTGTGAGCTATGTGTTGCACGTGCTCTGCTCTGGCTTAACGTTTGCTTATGTGTCTGCTTTGCAGGTGTCAGCTGCTCAGGCAGGATGCTATTCTGAGAGTCCAATAATGTACCTGTGTGTTTCTGTGTTTGGATTGCGGTCGTGGCAGGTCTATGGGAGACTGGTACTGTATTCACTGTAGTATCCCACTCCACCTGACAGGGAATGCCAGTGCTGAGTTAGGAGAGCTTAGCCCCCAATTTGGCTATTTGGCATCCCTCACATGTGTTGTAAGTGTATGGGAAGGGGAAAGGGTTGTCTGTGTACATGAGACAGCTGTAACATTGCCACATGACTCAGATTCACCAACTGGACCTGAGAGTAGATCGACAGGTGACCTTTGCACATGCTACCATAGCATTGTGAATCCCATACTAAGTAACGACACATAGGGCTAATTGGGAACAAGGTACTCAAGGTGACTATGTGAGGGTGTAGTGCTCCTGATTTGATAGTGCTGGCATATATGAATGCTGCCTTGAGCAAATGCGAGGTAAGTCATATGCAATGTGTTACAGGCAAGCGACATGCAAACAGGACAAACAGTGATGTTCTGTCAAGTGAGACATGGACATCAGTACAGTAAGCAATACAGATGTTACTAGGGATCCACAGAGGCACTGTAAATCTGCACTGCAGGTGGAATCAGTGTTTCTGGAACATAACAAGCAAACATGCATACAAACAAAGCTACAGTCAGAAGGCCTGTATGTAGACCATGCTACAACAAACAAGGTGTACGACTTCCAGTAGGTAACAGTGCATATATGCAGGCACTATAAGCCTGTACCCAGACATTCACAGGTCAGACGGGCTGGGTCCAGCCACACCACCCACAAGTGTATAGACCATGTACCTTCGTAATGTTGAATAGCTGGCCTGATACCCAAGTGCTCATACCTGTAATAATAGACATGTCAAATAACAGACACTGAGCCCTCACTCAGCAGTTCCAGACTTAGTATGATGTATGCTACCTGTCCTGGCACCACAGTATCCTTGACATGTATGGACACTCTCCTCCTGTCATAGTTAGTTCTGTGTTTTGGTGCTGTCATGCATGGTATGAGGTGTGACCTTGTAGTGCTAGTGTGCTCTTGTGAGCCTTGAACCTGTTGTGTAGTACTGCAGATATCAACACCCTCAAACATCCGCATTGCAGAGTCATGTGTAGACAGCATGCAACTCGCAGTTGACATGACCATCACTGAGTATCAATATGTACATTGTTGTATCCCCTGTGCTACCTATGTAGGTGGCCATCCCTTGACAGCCTCACCACCAGTATGCAAAGATGTGCAGACAGTACACTGTGGTAATTACTATGGGTGTACAAAACAATACAATGACATTCATACTGTAACTGCATCAGGCATGCTGGTATATACCCACAATGATATCATTACACTGTACTGTTGTCAACATCAGACTATTACAACACATCTATGTAGTCACACTGTGCATCAGCACCATGTTAACCTGTTCCTGCACCAATTTTACAGATTGCAGGAGGTGGCACAGTTTCATCATATGCACAGGGTGTGTACCTGCTATGCCTGAGTCTGCCACTGATACAACCAATTGACATGTCTGTGTGTGTGTGTTGGTGAGGGACAGCAGTACAAGATGGGGCAATGTTGATGCAGTGTGTGCGTGTATGCGTTAGCCCTAGGTGTTATCACTTTGCATGTGTGTATGAATGCACACAGTCCCACCTCATGGCTGCCATATACAGGTGTTTGTGGACAGCCACAGACTGTACCTGCCTGGTCATACAGATCACTGTCTGTGGCCACGGACATGGTACCTGTGCCTGGCAGGGGTGCTACGGACCATATCAGGTACTAAGCCAGACTGGGTACTGCCATCAGAAGCAGGTGGTTGGTGACTGGAGACAGGTCCCTGTTGGGACTGTCCAGCGCCATGTGCACATGGTCTCCTGGGGTGGTCTGATGACAGCACAGACCCAGCATTGCTGGGGCTGCTGCTGGCACTATGTGAGCAGCCGCGGGCCTGTTGTCATCCGTGACGGCTGCCAGCTGCTGCTGTTGCTGGCAAACGGCCATGTCGACACCTCAACCTTCCACCATTGCCCTGGCTCATGGACATGTAGTTGTAGAACAGATCTAATGTGTCCCCCCAACGTCTGTCAATGACCTCGGTGAAGTTACGGATGGCAGCCGCAACATCACGCATACTGTCACTCATGGCTGTGCGACGTGCTCTCAGCTCCCTCAGACCCTGTCTGGTGTACCGTTCCATACGTGACTGTGCCTGCATTACAGCCTGAAACATAGCTGAGGTTGAAAGACCTCTGTGGGCACATCTAACAGGGGTGGTATGCCCACGGATGCTCCCACGAGAACCACTGGACATCTGCCTGTGTGGTACCATGTCAGGACCCTGGCCATGGCTGCTGTATGGGGATGCATGTGCCACTGATACCACATTACCCTGGTCAATGCCCACTGTATCCTGTCCATCACCAAGGGACATTGGTGACAAAGGATGTATTGGCAGGATGACTGTGTGCATTGATGGGGTCGACAGCTGTGTAGTGTCAATTGGCTGTTCAATGATGGACCCTGGCACACCTACCTGTGCCATTACACAGGTATCTTCATTATCACTATCCACAGCAGCTGATTCAGGTTCCCTGCTGCACAACACCAGAGCAGCACCAGAACCTGTGGGAGTAAGACAGGAAACACTTTACAATGTGTACACAACGTCACCACTGATACATGCATGCACACATGCACACATGCACACATGGGCACATGCACACATGCACACATGCACACATGGGCACATGCACACATGGGCACATACGCACATGCACACATGCACACACCGCAGTATATGATATATCAACACACAGACACAAACACACCTGCAATCAAACACATAGCACTACTGCTTCAGCCTATTATTACTGTTAATAACAAGAGTATTGAAGGTAATGGTATTACACACTCACCAGCATGGATAGGCTGCCTTGCTGTTACACCAGAGGGACCTGCAGAAAAGAGACATTTATTGTCAGTGGGCACAACTGTGCCATTGATACTGTGGGCATGATACAGTTCAGTAGTGCAGCAGTTAGCTTCCACAGGTGTACTGCTGATATTGAGGATATCATTCTTGCACAATAATTACCAAGATTACAGCTACAAAATGAGGACACACCTCACACATGCATAACCTAACAGTGTACAGAACGGTCAACTATACACATGGCATGTTACCTGCACGCTCCGTGTCCTGCTGCTGTGTGGCTCCAGCCTCCATCATTACACATGCATGCTGCTGCTGTTGCTGTTGGGCTGGAGCCACAACACTTAGGAGTAGTCCCTCCAGTCTGGTGAGGGGGGATGTCTAGACACCCCACCTGTGGCAAGCTGCTGCCTGTGGATATCCGACGCACGCTGACGGACATTTCTAATTAAATCACTGCAGTGATGGCGTACCTGCTCATATGTCCGGTTATGTGTGCCTATGTCATTTACCCGACGGACGAGGTCTTGCCACAGTGCAGCCCTGTCCTGCTGGTTCTGGCTGGTGCGGGAAAAGAGTACAGCGAAATCCCGCACCAGGCTCTGGTGTATCTCTTCCTCCTCTGCAGCGGAGTAGACAGGGTTCTGCTGGTGAACCATAGCCCTGAAAAGGAGAAGGAAAATATGTCAGCAATATCTGTCAGCAAACTATGGCACACATAGTACACATAATACTCGACTGCAGTGATATAACTTGACCACCATATATAGCATCTGTCTGTCTATTGGGGGATACACATGTAAATGACCAGATATCAGTGCTCATCCGACAACTGTGCAACAGTACCTGGCACACTCCATACGACAGACTAGTATACTGCAGCAGTCAACACACTGTTTCAGGTACAATACACAACCTCACACTGGGGGTTTGTATCAGGGTACTGTATGGGGAACATTATCAGCCCATGCACTGCACACAAAGCACGTTACATATTTCACTAGTAATGCACACTACTCTTACTTGCCATAACCTTACCTACACCACAGTGACATACAGGGTAATACAGCACAACATATGGAAATGTAGTATTTGTTGATCGCAATGCCTCACACACCTGTCTCTGGCCTCACACCAAGGACACACACTACCATGACAGACAGACAGTCATGGTGAGCAATCACACCAGTACACAACATGCACCCAGTCACTGGCACACTCATTCCACCTCACATATTTCATTTGCAATGTGTTCATGGGTGTGCATTGTGTCTTAGGTAGGTAGTGTGCTTTTGGCCCTGGGCCTACAGCAGCATACTGTTATGCTACCCTGCCCCTTGTGACACATGTGTTATGATCGCACCTGCTCCTTACAAACAGTTACACAGGGTGACTCATATGGCATATTACCTATCTGCATAACATTCAGCAGGGGTATGTCTGACGTCTACTCATGGGGAGCCTTGCTTCTTAATTCTGTGTGGTCTACTACAGGGTATGTCGTATCTGTGGGTAGGGTCCTGTACCTCCACCATGTGTTCTATACTGCAGTGACAATGACGACAGACATAGGTAATTTGTGTTGTGGATGTTGGAGGTGTTACCATGGTTGTTAGACAACTGTCATGGGTGTGACCGAACTATGTATATCCAGCAGTGGTAACCTCTATGTAGGTAGTCTGTGTGCACTCTGTGGTCTTGTCAGTCACTCTGCATAGGTATTGTGTTTGAGCGCATTGACACAGTTACTTGCATATGTCTGTGTCCTTCTCCATATCTGTAGCTGTCATGGGAGGTACATACCGTGTAGGACATTGTGGGGTCTGGAGGGGTACAGTGACCTACATGTCCATAGCTGACACACCATGTCCGCTGACACATTCCATGTACAGGTATTACAGGACTAGTGTGCCACTGTGTATATCAATGAGGAGCCTATTGTACACTTGTTGCCCCTGTTCCCCCCTGACACATGCAGTGGTGGGCAGGCATGCACATATGTGGTGGTTACTGGTGTCAGTGTTTTTGAATGGGGTATGGTACTCCAGTATCCACACTGGTGTTCACTCCATGCCTTTGACACCAGGCACCTGTTGCAAGACATCTGCACACATGTGCCTCACACAGTATATATATATATATATATATATATATATATATATATATATTGATATATTTATATCTGTACATATAGATGTAGATATATATACATATAGATGTGGGGAGAGAGGGGGAGAGAGTGAGAGAGAGACAGAGGGAGAGTGAGAGTGAGAGGGGGTGGGACAGAGAGAGAGAGATAGTCATATACAGACATATCTATCAGTCAGATCTATCTGTATATGTATATGTATCTACATATATCTATATATGTATGTGTGTATTACATATATCTGTACGTACATATTCTACCAATCTCGATGTCTGTGCAGTAAGTGAGAACCTGGTTTAAGGCTCCTGAGAGCACACCAGTGGTACCAGGCTATACCTCGTATCATGCTTTTTGGCCCCAGGACTCGGGACAAAACAAAAAGGGAGGGGGTGTGTCCATATTCATGAAGGACACCCACAGCTCCAGGTTAGTGGCAATACATGAAGCATCAGAGACCATCCAGGTGCAGATAACAGTAGGCAAACCTGCTATACAACTGGTAGCATGTTACAGACCACCCTCCCAATCTCAGGAACCACAGTCAGCCTTCCTGAAGACATTGGAGGATATGAATGTCCCACCACATACCATCATATTGGGAGACGTCAACTACCCTAACATACTCTGGGTGCACTATTCTACCCCAAACACCCTAGCCCAAAGGTTCCCAGAATTCACTAAGTCAAATGCAATGGAACAGCTAGTCACCTCTCCCGCAAGGGGAGATAATATACTAGACCTGATCATCACAAACATGGGAACAATGTGCTACACACCGGAAGTATACCCCTCACTAGTCACATCTGACCACAGACTAATCCCCCTGGATATACATATCCCACCTCCCCCACAACACAAAAGACTACAGTGGGAAACCTCTCACATGCCGACTTTACACTTCTTATAACTGAGTTGGTATCCTTTATGCCCACTGGGCCATTGGAAACCACATCCCACAATGCAAGCACCTTCACATATGCTTTCTATAGACATCTCCAAGAATGCATGGATCATGCAATCCCAAATAAAACCAAGACCCTCTCCACCAAGGGCAGGTGTCCTGTCTGGTGGACCCCAGCACTGAACAAATTGTATAACAACAGAAGGTAGCTACTGCATGGCGGAGCAGAATTCCATAGAGATAAGGCATCTCTGATCAGTACTAGTAGAAAGATACGTTCTGTTGTACAAACATGCAAGGCCAACAATGAGAGGGACATCGCTATGGATACTACAGATAACCACAAGGCCTTCTTCTGCTATGTTACACCCCTGGGTGGGAACCCTCAGATATGTTCAAAGTTAGTTCACAGTGACAAAAGCTACACTGAACACACAGATAATGCCAACATTCTGGCAGACAGGTTCAGTGGAGATTTCTCCCCTCCCTCACCCACACATGAGGAATTACTTATCCCAGCTGACTGTAACCTCCCTGTCATCTCAGATGTCCAGCTGTGAACCACCCTCAGCAAAGCTGTAAACACAGCATCAATGGGACCTGACGGTATCGCAGGTTGCATGCTACGTGAACTCCAAGAGGAGCTACACACGCACATTAAATGCTATTCAACCATAGCCTTACTACAGCATATGTACCTGGACACTGGCATACAGCAATAGTAGTCCCACTCCACAAAGGAGGCACCTCTACAGACCCTGGTAACTACCGCCCCATAAGCTTAACCAGCCTGGTCTGCAACGCTATGGAAAGAATCATTATGGAACTCATACACAGAGACATTGGGGACTTAGACACTTGATCCCACCCGGTTTGGCTTTGTAGAGGGCAGATCCTGCCTTATAAACCTGGTTGACCTTTTCAAATCAGTCACTAGAGCCATTGACGAGGGCACAGCGGTCCATACAGCCTACCTGGACTTGCCTAAGGCTTTCGACACAATACCGCACTCTGGCATCATAGACATGATCAACAGCTGAAATGTAAATCCATATGTCACAAGGTGGGTTGCAAACCAGATAACGGATAAAAACCCTACAGTCAAACCCACTGGTGCCATGTCAGACTCAGAGCCAGTCACAAGTGGTGTCCCACAGGGCTCTGTCCTGGACCGCTCATGTTCGGCATATATTTTTCAGATGTGGAAGCAGACATGGGAGGGTAGTGGCTGACAATGTTCAAAGATGACTGCATACTAGGCGCCATAGTCGATACACCAGCTGACACATACAACCTACAGAAAGGCCTCATGGAAACCGACAACTGGTGCCGGAGTCATGGCCTTAAACTGCATGCCACGTAATGTATAGTCATACCCTTTTGGACGGACAAGGTACCCACATATTATCACATAGACAGTAACACACTGAGTACAGACAAAGTAATCAGAGACCTGGTGACACTGATCGATACTGACCTCTCATTTGACACCCACTGCTGCTTAGCTTCGCGCACACATGCTTAGCTAAGCGCAAAGAAGTGCACACCCGCTTACTACTGCTTAAAAGTGCTTACCATTGCGCACACCTACGCTATTTTCTTTTAAAGAAAAGAAAATGGGGAGATAGGAAAGTGGTGAAAAAGGGGGCACAAAGAGGGTAGGACAGTAGAAAAACAAGCTCAGGTTTTGCAGGAGGGATGTAGGAAAGGCCCATAGCTGCCCATTTCTTCGTCAGCAACAGCTGTGCATATGTTTGTAATTTGGTGTGAAATTTGAAACCTTCCACCCCTGAGAGAGGTGTGAGGACAACAATAATATTTGTTGTACAACCAATTGTAATTGCCAGTTTACATGTCCAGCAGACATGTGTGCAACATGGGCAGGTATGTATGGGGCGTAATTTTTTTGTGGGTACAGAGTGCCCTTTTTTTTTTTTTTTCAGGTGAGAGTGGTATGTCAGGTAGGGAAGTCGGTATAGCTGGGAAGGTAGGTAGGGGAGGTTAACAGACAAGACAAACAAGACGCATACAGGGGTGGTGTATGACATATGTGGGGGGGGTACACAATTGACGGGGACGGATGTTTGGATATCTTGAGCCCATAAGCCCACAGATGGCAACAGTGGAACTGAGATCCCCACCCATGGGCAGTTGCCACTGTGCCTTCACTGCCCAGGACGGGGCTATGCTGGGGCTGTGTAGGACAGGCAGCAGGCACGCCCGTGCATTGTGCCACCCATGCCTCAAGCTGGTGTAGGGGCCCAAGCACAGCGTGCTGGATCTCCCTATGCACCACAGTCCAGACACTACGGAGGGTGAGTGGATGTTCTCCTCCAGCCACGCTTGCAGAGGGGGGACGAGCCCCATCCCCTGCAGTGCTTCCACCCACAGGTGGCACAGGGCCACCGGAGGAGGGTCCGGCCTGGGCATTACTGCCAGGTGCACTCGCCAGCTGAGGTGGGAGAGGTGGGTCCGCTGGAACCCGCCTTCCCTGTCGTCCTATGTTTTGCATTATTTAGTGACAGTTTGGATTAGTAATGTGCAATACCATTCACAATTAGTTGTAACAGCATGCATTAGCATTCCCATTAACCAAACACCCATAAATTCAAGCCGTTGAACAGCAAGCATAACACATGCATAATTTGAACAACAGTACATGTTCCAACAACATGCAGGGTCGAGTGATGGCAACAGGCCATCAGGTTTGGATGTATGAACAGGGCACATGCATCAACATACATGCAAATATGTATGAACCAACAGGACAATTGTCCAGGGGAGTTAATTGTGAATACACATACCCATTTCACGTGGAATGGATTATTTGTGGTTATAGGGTAGGGTGAAGAAATATTTCATTAACAACTTCAAATACCTATACATATGCTGTACATTTCTACTAGCTGCAGATATATACACACTACAGGTCTGACTACAGTTTCCTGTGTGACAACTTATGCATGTAGGTGATAGGAATGTTACTGCTACATCAATATACATTTCATTTTTATTCATACACATTCATATCTGGCTCTGTTCAGCTACATCATCCTGCTACATTTGCTTTATATGGCTCTAGACAACTGTGGATGTTTGGTATTTCATACAACCATACTATCTGCATATTGCAAACTGAGAGCAACATATCCAGATTTTGGGACACACATTCCAGCTTCAGTACTTTTTTCAACACATGTTGTTGTTTGGTTGTGCCTGTCACATTCATTTCATTCTGTACTGACTGCAGTATACTTTATTCAGGAGTTATTACTACTTTATTGGTGGATTCATACCTCTTTCTCACACTCTCTCACTTGTTTTATTTTTACAATTCAGGATGGTACTTAATTCTAGGCTTTACTGACATGTTTTACTTAGTTATAACAATCCCTTCCAACAGTCTCACTTGTGTCATGTTTCAGAATTTAAACAGGGATATAGTTCACACATGTGTTTTACTCAGCTTCTGTAGCTGTACTTTTCAGCCTGCTGCAGGTTATGTACTATTATATTACAGGTGCAACATCTTTATTTCAGACTTGTTTCATTTTTATTTTTGGATTACAGGCTGCATCACACTTATGTAATCAAACAATACTAGCAAAATCTCTCTTACACTGTTGCTTGCACTTTTTATTAATATGTGACTACACTGCACTCTTTTGCAAGCTGTCATACTTATATATTTTTTACAGTTACAGGGAGAGAATTACTGACCTGCCTGGTGGCGCAACCGCACCAGCCTATCGGCATAGGCTCGACGGTTCATGGAACGGACACCTGCAGCTGTAATATAAATGAAGTAATATTGGAATACACATCTCCATAATATCAGCTAGGTTAATTTCTTACATAAATAATTACATGTAACTTACTCAGTAGTGGGGCGTTGGGCATTTACCGGGCCTCCTGGATCCAACGGTTCAGTTGGTCCTGCTTCCGTCTCTTCAGGTCCGCATGATGGTGACGGACCTGTTCACCAGTCCTTGGTATTCCTGTGGCACTGGTGAGATCATGTGCCAACTGGTCCCACGCCTCAGCCCTATATGCTCTCCACAGGACCTGGCCCTGCATGAGTTGGGCCTCATAATCATGGACGAGGAGTCAAACCATGTATTTGGACTCCTCAATGCCCCACCTCTGTGTTCGGAAGCAACTACCCTCTCCTACACCTGCCATCCTGACTGCAAATCAGTTCCACAATCAGTTATGCTGTGTATTCCTGCCTATGGGGCTTATATATGCCATTTTTCCCGCACTTATCTGTGATTGGCCATTTTGGAATTGTATCAGCTTCACAAAACCTGCTTTGTCATGCTCCTCTTTCCATTCATTCCTATATATATGCTATTACTGCATTTCTAAGAGCAACTGTCATAGCTTAGTGGTTCAGTACTTTGACTATGGTGCATGGTATCCTGAGTTCGAGCCTGGCCATTGCTTTTTATATTTTATGACTGTCTACACAGACCAGGAGGTGTGTCTGTGTAAAGGCAATTTTGATACAGCTTGCTCAACATTTCTTGTCGGTTAGCTTGTTGGCGCGGTGAGCAGCTCCGTGCAAACGGGTCACGCTGGCTTACGCGCCTTTTGGCTGTCAGCATGCATATTACGCTCAGCTCAGCTATGGGCACACAGTTTCAGCATGTTGGAACTCTGCTCAACCCCGGGCACTCCTTCTACCCTGTTAAACCACTACTCACCTACGGGCACTCATTTTACACCTGTTAAAACACTGCTCACCTACGGGCAGATATACTCAGCTTGTTAGAGTGTAGCTCAGCTATGGGCATTTCTGACATTTCTTCTTTTTTTATTTCACACATTTCTTCATAATACATGGCCCATTTCATTACATTTTACATAAAAATAATTTTATGCATGTACATATATGTCAGGGAATTGTTTCGTGCTTATTTCACTAAAAATAAAAATTGATGTTGTGGGGGCTCAAACCCTGACTGCCTCCTCTTCTGCCGACGTCTCTACTGCTACGCTATTGCTTCTTGGCTTACTTTGCATATTTAGTTCTTATATGCTTTTACACTGACTGCTAACTGTGGCTAAGCGATGGGCACACCTGCGCAAACGAGCGCACTCACGGGCAAACATCTTTAAAACTTATAAAAAAAATATAACATGTTCATTTTTACATTTTATGTTAATAGTCTGTGGGGGCATGTGTTGTGTTGTGTTTATTCACATTTACACGGACTCTGTCGTGGGGGTTTACTTTCGGAACTTTTACTCTTCTGGGGGCATGTCCGTTTGCAGGGCTCGCCCTACGGACACGCCCCCTACTGTCTTACATGGACCGTGTTAGCCTTAGGTGTGATTCAGCATGCCCTCATGCATATGCATGGCATGCTGACATCACACCGTTTAACTGCAGCCTCTGTACAAGCCTTGTAACTCTTACACGGAGGCTTTGTGAATCCTGCCCAAAGATTTCTCTGTCCACAATGAAACCTGTTAAGAGTAGCCACCACCTGCTTCAAACATTTTTTTCTGTCTTTATTACACAAAATATGATTCAAAATCAAGTTACATTTTTAGAAAAATACATTTCTTCTTTTGTGAATACAGTCATGGTGTACAGAGAACCACTAAAGCATTGAGTGGGAGCAAAGATAGACTATTTTTATTATGCAACATTTAATATAAATAGGAATGGAGGTGTACTGGGGATGATTGCCTCAGGCAGATGCTCTTAGGGGTGTGCTCAGCACTGTAGAAGAAGTGCCAGTTGGTAACTGCAGACTCTGTTGGTAAGTATTTATGCAGCCATGATTGTTAGTATATGTACATAATAGTGCTTTGCTTAGACTGCAGACCTTTTTTTTAGTCCTTTATCTTTAACTTTGAGAGTTTGTTTTCTTTTAATTTTCACTTTTTTCATGATCAGCCTTGGGATAATTTTTTTTTTGGTCCACAAGTCCAGTCTGGTAATCTGGAAAGATGCGCCAAAAGGGGCCTTCCTCCAGGCACCAACAGATCCTGGTAAAGCCTGTAGGTATTATTGTCCAAAAAACATTTCCATTTGATCTCTGTTCAACCTTAGTTACCCAATTATGATCAAGTGAGGGACACTATATTTTGGTTTTAATGCCTGAGTTGGTCAAGATGGTATTCATTCTAATAATTGGAGAAGGTGCACTGTTATGAGCTGCCTCTTTGATTAATGGCTACATAAGTAGCTCACCATAACTGAGATTCAAGATGGAACATCAGACAGTAAATCAAGTATTGGTACAAGTTTAGGAAAATTATTCTTGAGATAAGTCAGTCATAATACATAATGATTAACAAACTAATTAGATATCACTGGGGGAGGGGATAAAATGAGTCTTATATTGTTGTTATAATGAAATTTCAGGAAGTAGGATACCAATATGTCTAGTGCAAGTAGGTAATGAACATCACAGAGCAGTTCCCACTGAATAACTTGAAAGGGAGAGAAAGATATTCATTAGAAGGAATGAGTATAGAGAACTTTACAGAATAATTGCAAAACACTGCCGTTGGTGTCTCAGTTCTCAATGGTTGCTAGGGGAATATCCCAATGTAAAGAATCAAACTTTTTATAGAAGTCTAAAAATGAAAAAAAAGTTTTATCTGAACTGCCTAAGCTTTATGGACTAGAGTTAGCCAAATATGAACCAAGTCTTCAACTCTGCCTTCCTTTGATAAAGCCTTTCTGATCAGGGTAAAGGAGATAATCCATGACTAGTTATTACTGATGGGCCATCAGCTTTCCAGTACCTTGAATTCAGATGAGATGAGAGCTATGTGCTGTGCGTGTAACTGTCCATGTCAATTTCTTTTATCCGGTTTCTTAGCAGGAGACAGTGGGCAGCTCACATGGCCTATACAGTTAAAAGGTCCAATAAATATTAAGCAGCAGCATTTGTACTACTTATAAAAATCCAAGGCCAGACCATCAGTGCCAGGAGTTTACTTTAAAGGCAAAGCTGTCATAGCTTGTAATATGCCTTGCTTATTTATGGTCTTATTTAGTTGCTGCTAATTTGGGCACATCCAAGCACCCTAGGAAAGCTTCTGCTTTCTTAATGTTAACTTGTATGTGTTGCCAAGTACGTCATTAAGTGATGTTGGGTGTGTCAACCTCCGAGCATCTAAGAGAGCCAGGATTCAAGTACCTGTGCTTGGAGTTTTGCTTCCTTGTGAACCAAGTGTTCTTCTCATGGGAAATGTATCATCTATGAAATTACTTAGCATACTGAAGATGAATTCTCCTCCATGAAGCAAAAGCACCTCTGTACTATTCTGTATTCCTTCAAAGAACTTCAACACAGGAAGGGTTGTCCTTATTAGGATCCTAACAGTTCTCTAGAGTCATCTTCCCTTTCCAAATCTTTATTCTCACAACAAACCACCTTCCATGCCCACCTTAGCTGTCCTACACAGTGTTCATTTAAGATTTTGATGAACAAGAATTGCAGCTCCCACTTAGAGGATTGTGGTGCATCCCTACAGGATAAAGTGCTCCTAATTTACAGACTTCAGAAAATGCAGAGCTTCTCTTACATGGTGTAGTGAGGCCCCTTACATTCCCCATTATGCTTGGGTATATTGAGTCAGGTACTCAAATTATCTGGCATCCACTTGTCTAATATTGGAGAGACTAGTACCTGACATTAAAAATGGCCCTGTCAATATGGGAAAGAGCTATTAATTCAAGCATTGCAACTTATCTAACTTTGACAGGAAAAGCTAAGTACTTTAATTTATATGGCACTAATTGTACATAGCAAGAAAACAAAAAGCCTTAAAAAGTTATCAGAAGATGGAGTTCGATTAATGACATTTAACTAATTGTGCACAAACAATAATACTCTATATATGTTAATAAAACATACCACAAGTTACTAAATAAGACACTGTGAAACTGAGTCACTTCAGTGTTATACACTCTGATGTCTTACACAGAGGATAGTTAAGTTAGGTGAGAATTAAAAAACGTCTCTCTCCTGCCTTGGTCTAAATGTAAGAGACATATGACCTTTTCAAAAACATTCTAAGTTAAATTATTTAAGTTCAGCAGATTTTTTCTTTAATTTTGTATATATTTAGAATGTGTGAGAGAACTGCAAAAGCAAATAGTTCAACATCCAGTAGAAACAGACAGGCCTGCTAGCCTCTTAGTTATCAGTAAGGGTAATAATATACAAAGCCATACAACATACATTACAATATCATAGCATCAGGCACTGTAACATAACTATGTTTATACATAATATATATATATATATATATATATATATATATATATATATATATATATATATATTTTTTTTATATATATATATATATTTTTATATATATATATATATATGTGTGTGTGTGTGTGTGTGTGTGTGTGTATGTATGTATGTGTATGCATACATCCACAGCCCCTTTTTCCCATTGTTGCTTATTGGATTGGGGTGTCACTTCAACAGTGACAATCATCTAGAGCTGAGGTTTACACTACTGTGTGCCGAACCCAGACACATTTGTTCTTCCATACCATTCGCAGAACACACACACACACATACACACACACACACACACACACACACACACACACACACACACACACACACTCACACCTACAGCCAATTTAGGGTGCACAATCCACCTACTGCATGTCTTTGGAATGTGGGAAGAAAGTGGATCACTCAGAAAAACACGTGAACATAGGGAGGGCACTACTCCTCCTCACAGAAGGCACCCCAGCCAAGAATTGATCTGGGGATTCTATGCTGTGAGGTGACAATGTTATCTGTTGTGTCACTCCTGTATATATATATATATATATATATATATATATATATATATGTGTGTGTGTGTGTGTGTGTGTGTGTGCGTGTGTGTGTGTGTGTGTGTGTGTGTGTGTGCACGCGCGTGCGTATGATTCTGTAATAAAAGGTTAAAAACTCAAAAGAGAGAATCACAAATGGTTGTGAAAAAAACAGAAAGAGAGAGACATACAAATTACTGAAATACCACTAAGAACAAATCTTAAAATACTGTAAGACTTCTCTCCCACTAAAAAAGCCTGTCATCATTAAACTCCAGTTACAAAACTGAGATCAAGTGTCATCAATGTAGTGGTACTGTTAAGAAAAAGATTTCTAGTCACATAATGTGTTACATTAGGATTAGTACATATGAGTAAGGTGTGCAGAGGGGCTTTCCCTCTCTGCATCATCTTAGTCATTTGAGCTAACCCTAACTCGACCCCTGTTCTTATCCTTAACCCTACACATTACATAACTAAAAACCCTTTCACTAACAATACCACTGCTCAAGACAAAAGAATGCAGAACATACACATCAAACTAACAAAATAGTAAATCTATCCCCTTACCTAAACCTTACTTTTATCCTAACCTGCTGACACTCACACATACACATTAACAGCTACAACCTTCTCAGTCAGAAATACATTTTCCAGCACAGTCCTACTTACCTAAACTATAAATATGAGCATTCGGTCTTTTGACATTCATTTGTGCATTCATTCACCAAAACGTTTCAGTTAACTGTTCAATCACTCTTTTTAAATGTAACCATATATATCTATATATATATATCTATCTATATATATATATATATATATATATATATATATATATATATATATATATATAGACACACACACACACATATATATATATATATATATATACATATATATATATATATATATATATATATATATGTGTGTGTGTGTGTGTTTGTGTGTGTGTGTGTGTGTATAAATATCTATACATATATTTTATATTTATATATATGTAAAGTGTACACACCCCTGTAAAAAATTAGATCACAATAAATCATTTCAAATACTTTTCCCACCTTTAATGTGACCTATAACCTGTAAAATTCAATTGAAAAACAAACAAATCTGTTAGGTGGAAAAAAATAAAAAACGTACAATATGTTCATTGCATAAGTGTGCACACCCTTAAACTAATACTTTGCTGTGTGTGGACACCCTTAAACTAATACTTTGTTGAAGCATCTTTTGATTTAATTACAGCATTCAGTCTTATTGGGTAGGAGTCTATCAGCATGGCACATCTTGACTTGACAATATTTGCCCACTCTTCCTTGCAAAAGAGCTCCAAATCTGTCAGATTGCGAGGGCATCTCTTGTGCACAGCCCTCTTCAGGTCACCCCACAGATTTTCTATTGGATTTAGGTCTGGGCTCTGGCTGGCCTATTCCAAAACTTAAATTTTCTTCTGGTGAAGCCATTCTTTTATTGATTTGGACGTATGCTTGGGGTTATTGTCATGTTGAAAGGTGAAAATTCCTTTTCATCTTTAGCTTTCTAGCAGATGCCTGAACGTTTTGGGCCAAAAGTGACTGGTATTTGGAACTGTTCATAATTCCATCCACCTTGACTAAAGCCCCAGTTCCAGCTGAAGAAAAGCAACCCCAAAGCATGATACTGCCACCACCATGCTTCACCGTGGGGATAGTGTTCTTTTGGTGATGCGAAGTCTTGTTTTTGCACCAAACGTACCTTTTGGAATTGTGGCCAAAAAGTTCAACCTTGGTCTCATCAGACCATAACACATTTTCCCACATGCTTTTTGGAGATGGTATATTGTTTTGCAAATTTTAACTGGGCCTGGATGTTTTTCTGTGTAAGAAAAGGCTTCCGTCTTGCAACCCTCCCCCATAATCCAGACATATGGAAAATAGAGGACATTGTTGTTATATGTAGTACACAACCAGTACTTGTCAGAAATTCCTGCAGCTTCTTCAGTGTTGCTGTAGGTCTGTTGGCAGCCTTCATGACAGGTTTTTGTCTTGCCTTTTCATTAATTTTGGAGAGATGTCCAGTTCTTTGCAACGTCACTGTTGTCCCATATTTTCTCCACTTTTTGATGACCGTCTTCAATTTGTTCCATGGTATATCCGATGCTGTGGAAATTTTTTTCTACACTTCTCCTGACTGATACCTTTCAACAATGAGATCCCTTTGATGCTTTGTAAGCTCTCTGTGAACCATGGCTTTTGCTGTAGCAGGCAAATGAGTAAATGTCAGGAAAATCCTACTAGGACAGCTGAACTTTATTTGGGGTTAATCAGAGTCTCTTTAATTGATGGCAGGTGTGTACCCAAGAAGACTGAATGCTGTAATGAAATCAAAAGGTGCTTCAACAAAGTATAAGTTTAAGGGTGTGCACATGTATGTAACCAGCTTATTGTACATTTTTTATTTTTTATACTTTCACACTAACAGATTTGTTTGTTTTTCAATTGAATTGTACAGGTTTTAGGTCACATTAAAGGTGATAAAAGTTTCAAAATGATTTATTGTGCTTTCATTTTTTTATATCACAAAAACCTGACATTTTTACAGGGGTGTGTACATTTTTTATATCCACTGTATATGCATATATATCTGTGAGTGTCATACACTTGATTGAAAACCACATTTACATATGGTAAATGACTGAACAAAGATGTTTGACCATAATCTGATCAAAACTAACACCAAAGAAAGTAAAAAAACCTGCATACCCCCTGCTAATTATATATGCCATCTTCAAGTTCATAGTACAGTGGGGGAAATGGTAAAGTTCCCGATACCCATTGTACGATGATCTCATACTATGTAATACTGACATTCTTTGATCAAATACCTCTTCGATCAACAGAGCCAGCATTACAAACATTTCATAGTATGAACATTCGACCAACTATCTGGTTTCGAGATATATATATATATATATATATATATATATATATATATATATATATTTATATATATATATAGTCTATATCATATGTTCGAAGACTGTTGTAAGCAAGGAGGCAAGCCCCCCTGCACCCCCCAAACCCCCCGGTCTTTAAATATACCAACTCCAAGACCGCACTATAATGCAGTAAAGGGATGCGGTATCGGAGTTAGTATATTTAAAGTGCGGGGGGTGTGGGGGTGTAGGGGGGCTTGCCCCCCTGCCTACAACAGTTAGTTTTGGGTTTGTTTGTTTTTTTTAATCTTATGTTTGATGTTTGAAACTTCGAACATTTAAATTCGATTATTTAACATTCGAAGTTTTCAAACTTCGAGCATATAATATAGACCCTATATATATATATATATATATATATATATATATATATATATATATATATATATGGATTCCATACATTTGGTCGAATTACACTTAGTGGAAAATGATACCAGGCATTGCACTTGACTGAAAGCTCACTTGACTGAAAGCTCACTTGGTCGAAGTTCATTTGGTTGCAAATGGAATATAGCCCCTGCCCCACAGCAGTGTAACCCTGGAGTGAGAATATTAAATAAGAAGGTATATCCATTAGAAATGCATTAATATATATATCTTTAGTAAAAACTATTGGCATAATGTGGAGGGCTGTGCCCCCCACCCCCTTATTTAATATTCTCACTCCAGGGTTGCACTGCAGTAGGGCAGGGGCTATATTTCATTTTCAACCAAATGAACTTCGACCAAGTGAGCTTTCAATCAAGTGAGCTTTCAGTGAAGTGAAATGCCTGGAATAATTTTCGACTAAGTGTAATTTGACCAAATGTATGGAATCCATATATATATATATATATATATATATATATATATATATATATATATATGTGTGTGTGTGTGTGTGTGTGTGTGTGTCTGTGTGTGTGTGCTTATCATTGTTTAGTCATGCTGTTATGCCAAGTGTAATCTAAAATCATAAACTGTAAATTAAAATGTCTAAGACTGAATGTGTGAACTCCCAGAACTTCTAAATATGAACTTCCGCTTGTCACAGTTTGATGTAACTTTTCTCAGTAAAGCAATACATTTTGCACTGTATTGCAGACCTGTAAGACTTACAAGTAATTCACTTGTGAACCTCTTTCTGCATTTGTAGTGTCCTTTTAATACAGATGTGCATAACACCTAACTTCCCTCTGCATCTAGGCTCTCTCTCTCTCTCTCTCTCTCTCTCTCTCTTTCTCTTTCTTTCCTTTTATTTCACCCTAATTCACTTCCTCTTATGTTATTTCACCCTCTTTCTTTCAACCCACATCTCATTTTTCCTGCTACCTTAAAGTAATTGCACACCTCTACCGCACTAACTTATTCCCCTTCCCAGTCCCATCTCACCTTTAAAGTCACACAGCTCTGAGGATATTTCCTTTTCATTCATCCTCTGTACAGTTTGACAGAGCCCAACCACTCCTGATTTGTTTTACCTTTCTTATCACTCAACAACTCCTAACTATATACTTCTGATCACAAAGTTTCCAGTAATATCTAAGTTGACGTTATTCTTTATGCAACAAATCTGACTTCAAAGCAGTGACAAGTGGAGTACCACAGGGTTCAGTCCTAGGACCTCTCCTGTTTGGTATCTACTTCTCTGATGTACAGGCTAACACAGAAGGCCTCTGGCTAATGAAGTTTGCAGTTGACTGCAAACTAGGAGCCATAGTCGAGTCCCCAAATGATGTCGACATCCCACAGAAGGGCCTCACTGAGACAGATGCTTGGTGTCAGAGGCATGGCCTCAAGCTCAATGCCAAAAAGTGCATTGCCATCCCCTTTGGTAAAAACTCTGTACCTATGAACTACCACATAAACAGCAGTCTACTTAATGCCAAATGTGTGATGAGACCTTGGGAACCAGGTGGACAGTAGTCTCTCCTTTGATAATCACATCGCCACAGTAGTCTGGAAATCCTTCTGTGTGGTACACCTCATCACAAAAGGGTTCTCATCCAGGAAAAAAGAGGTCATTGTTCCCCTTTCCTCGGCACTCATTAGACCCATTATAGAGTACAACGGCCCTTTTGGAATGTAACTCACAAGACATCTGCAGCAGCTGGAAAGGCCACAGAAGTACCTCACAAAGAGGATTACTGGCCTCAAACAGATGCCCTACACTGACCGTCTCAAAAAACTTCACCTTTACTCTGTGGCATATTGCCTACTCCAAGGAGATCTCTGCCTAACATATAAAGCTATGTTAAACCCAAAGCTGTTGGACATGCTACACTTAAAGAAATCCCAATCCCTCTGAGCTACATGTTCTAGGGACCTAAACCTTGTCACCACAATAAACAGGACATGCTGGAGGGATAGATTCTTGTCCCAGAGACTCCCTATACTCTGGAACAAGCTACCCTTCTATGTCAAGCAAAGTTCCGCATTAGCACTCTTCAAGAAAAATCTTGATGAGTGGATGGGAAATAGGAAATACACCCCGGGGGTCACTTCTGTGGCTCTGCTCGACAGGTGCACAGGAAATTAACTTTCTTGGGTGGCATAAGCCAGGGAACCTTGTTGGCTAGGCTTACTCAGGCCGTTGGGCCGATAGCCTAGTACCTACCTATGAACCTATTATTTGGCTTACTTAACATGAAACACCAGCTTTCACAACTTGTAATATTTGCCCCTCTGTGATCTCCTTGAAGAGAGTTGCAAACATGTATGTACATACCCATGAATATTGTTGAATTTTACTTGTTTGTAATCTAAGTATTTTTGTTAGTGCACGTATTTGGAGCTTTTATGAGTACTACTGCATTTTACCTTTTTGTAATCTAAGTATTTTTGTTATTGCACGTATTTGGAGCTTTTATGAGTACTACTGCATTTTACCTTTTTGTAATCTAAGTATTTTTGTTAAAGTATGCATTTGGAGCTTTTTTCCCCTGGGTCTCTGATTAAAAGTTTTGCATAGCTCAGTCAGACTTTTCCAGTCAAAAAGGCAATATAAATCAATAAATAAATAAACAATGTGTTTGCGCCAAAGACTAAAGAGTAGAAATAGATGTCATGATGTCTAAATAAGCATTCTGAAAATAATTTTATACTACACAGGATAAAGCAAAGTTTGGCCTTCCCGACTTCCCCCATAGTAGTAGTATGCCAGTTTTCTTGTTGACTTGTCTACGTGGTAAGATACATCAATGCACACAAGAGAAGAGTATTATATAATGAAGTGGTCAGATGGAAAGACTGACTACCTGAATTATGCTGATATTTAGGGTATTGCTGCATTTTTTCACATGGTATGTGGTTAGATACAGCTACAGTTCAAAGATTTTAAAGATGGCATGCACTTTTCAAAACAAAGGATCTGCTGTCTGCCCAACTTCCAAGACTATGAATGCATGCCAGATATTTATCAAAACACATTCTAGAACACACTTCCTCACTCTGTTAGAACCACTAGCAACTTAACTCAGTTTAAAAAACAACTCAGACAATATTTATCAGACTCCTGGCCATGCTCGTGTAATACTCCAGGGTAACAATGAATAGCAATGATCTTGTTCCCCTTCCTAAAAAACAACTATCATACATATATGCCACCATATTACTCGTCCATCCTTCTTACCACCCTTCCACACATCTAGTGCCTATCTCTCCCTTATCTCTAAATAACAATTTCACATTAAAGCTCCTCTCTTCCTCTACTTCGCTCATTCAAGTCCCCTTTTCTCTTCCCCATTCTACCTGCCTCACCTTGTCCTCAACCTAAACAAAACTAACACACACGCGCACACACACACACACACACACACACACACACACACACACACACACACACACACACACACACACGCACACAAGCACACACGTGCACACACGTGCACACACACACACACACGCACACACGCACACACACACACACACACACACACACACACACACACACACACACACACACACACACACACACACACACACACACACACACACTTTCTCAAGAAAACATATGCTGATTTCTCCCAAATCTATACCTAACAGTGCTTATTCTTTCTCCATACAATCCTCTACTGACATGACTATTGAACTTATACCTCCCACACTAAATTACTTATTGTCATTAGCAACAGTCAGTTAAAATTTGATCAGCATATTCAAAATGTAGTAAAAAAAAACAGATCAGAAAATGGGTCTACTCTAGTAGAGAGCTAAGTACTTCCTAATCTGACCTTGGTAGAAAAGCCAGAACTGCTACATACTTACTGTCTAGTCTTACCTATGCATTCACAAACTTTACAAATCTGCAATCTAAGTTCTTCACAAAACCCAACCAGGCCTACAGCAAAATTGCAAAGTTTCTTACTAACCTTCCAAACTGGACATATCATTGCATTCCAATTAAAAATCGCTTGAATTCCTTAACCTTTTAATAGTGAATAAACTAAAAACAGCACATAAAATCCTCCAGCAACCTAGCAAATGACCCTCTATCACTCTCCTTTAATGGTGCACCCTTACCTGCAATCTGAGATCCAAGGAAAAATGCCTGTCAACCACCAGCCCCTCCCATATCTCCCACTCAGATGTTCTTTGTACAAGTTATGGTGCCAAAATATGGAACTCTCTCCCAAGTTCTCCACCAAATCAATATATCTTCACCTTTTAGCCTCCAACTGAAAGTTCACCAACCCAGCTCTTTATAGCACTGTACAGAGGCACCAGGTTAAACAAATGTCTGTGAGATGCACCGAATTCCCCTTCTTTGCTATGCTCACACTGATTTACTCTTTTGCTATCCTTAAATTAACTAGTCCATGTTGTTTCAATAACATGTGCCCGTTTAGGTATTAACATTAGTGCATACACCTAGATTAAGTACTCTTTCTCTCTCTCTCTCTCTCTCTCTCTCTCTAGCTATCTGTAAAGCAAACCCATGAAAGTACCTGCAACTACAATAAAGAAATTGCTAAGCCAAATGAAACCCACAACCCTTGCCGCCAACAAACTGCCGAACGACTATCTCAAATTAGCAGCCAATGTTATCTGCTACCCAGTTTCAATATTGATCAATAGCTCTATCACCGAACAGTATGTACATAAAATCTAGAACCTTTCTACGTAATCCCACTCCACAAAGGAGGCTCCTCACTAGAACTATCTAGCTATAGACCAATATCTACACTATCCCCTCTTCCTAAAATCTTAGAAAAGTGCGTCTACTCTTAACTGATGCAACGCCTACTATCTAATAAGCTCATTTCCCACAAAAGATGGCACTGCTCAAATTTACCAATAATGTCAACCAACTAAAAAACAATGGCCAAATGGTCGCCTCAATATTTCTCGACATGCCAAAGGAAGTTGACACAGTGTCCCATGAACAACTCCTGCATGAGCTTGCATCACTCGACATATCTAAAAACACTCTCATTTGGTTCCAAAATTACCTATCTGACCACTATCAATCAGTCAAATGGCAAGATGACCTCTCCTCCCCACTTCCCATTGCAGTAGGTGTTACACAAGGCTCAGTTCTTGGGCCTGTGCTCTTCACAGTTCTGACTAATAACCTACACGAAGCTAATAACCTTGTTTCCATCATACAATATGCAGATGACTCCACTGTCACCACACCTACCCTAAAACAGCTACAAGACAATACTCAAAATTCTTTTTCTGCTATTGAGTCTTTCTTAGAAAAATACCAGCTCATCTTTAATCCCAACAAAACCAAACTAATGCTACTCCCTAACCAGTATCACAAAACAAACTCCCCCAACCATGACTTTATGATCACCTCATCCAATCACTCTCTAATTAAACCCGCCTCAGAAACCAAGTTACTAGGTATCATTCTAGATGATAAGTTAAAATTCGACAAACATATATCTCATGGCATCAAAAAGGCCCACATTAAATTAGGTTCCCTTTACAGAATAAAACATTTCTTAACAAACTCTTCCAGACAAGCTATTGCCAGGACCCACCTACTATCCACTTTACTCTACGCCTCTCCTATATTTACTAACCTCTAAATATCAGACTTAAGCAAACTTGAATCATGCTACCATAAGATAGTCAGATTTGCTGCTAACCTACCCCACAGAACCCATCATTGTCTTGCTCTGAAACAACTCAAATGGCTAGAGCTGCCCAACCTACTAAACCTAAATTAACTTACCACAGCCCATTCCATAGTTTACCTACCCAACAAATGTCCATCCCTACAGGACCTAGTACAAACCCACCTCAATAGCAGGACTGTATGACCCTCAAAATAATTACTACTCAAAGTTACAAAATCCAACAACAGCTTTGGAGACTCACTATATTCTAACTAAGTAAGTAAATCATGGAACTCCACCCCCCAGAACATACTAAACACAGCAAACTTAACACACTTCAAAAAACTGCTAAAGTCCCACCTAAATGACAACTGGTTATGATCCTGCTCCTCACCTCATCCTGAATCCATTTCTCTCCTCCTCACCCTCTCTATTCCTATTCTCCACTTTCACTATATCTCTATTTGCGTACTGATCTTATGTGATTATATGTATAATAACATTAAGCATAACACTTTACAGTACCAAACAGGCATGTCTGAGCCACTAGTCCATTGTATATTAAGCTATTGTATCTCTGAGACACTACTCCACTGAATTATTTCTTGTTACTAAGTATAACTGCCAAAATAAGTGTTACAAAGTGATCCTGTTAGCTTTATTACTAACTTGAACTGTGATAATATGTGTTACTATGTGAATTATTACTATAATTTCTCTGATTGTTTCACTATTGTTTAAAATACTGACTATGTTGTTATTATGTGGAGCTTTTCTCTTGGGCTTCCACTGAAAATGGGCAAACATGCCCAGTTGGACTTCCCCAGTAAACAAATGAAAATAAATAAACTACTGTTTAAAATGAAAATAGTTTTGGTATTGTTGGATGCATCCTTGATTATGTTTCTTCTACCTGTAGCTTCTCTCTGTTTTTAAACAATGTTATCTTGATATGATTTATCTGTGATTATGATTTGAATATTGTTTTGTGGATTTTTCCCAAGGCCCCCATTGAACAGGGGTACCCATACCCAGTCATACGTTTCTGGTAAACAAATGCAACAAATAAATAACATAAAATCCAGGAGTCCAACAACCCCTGGCTTTACCGGTGTTGGTGGTACCAAAGAAGGATGGCAGTGCCCAGGAACCTGAACAGTCACACAGAGTCAGATGCTTACCCCATGATCAGGGCAAATGTAGCCTTAAAACAGCTGGGTGGGGCTAAGTATTTGGCTACTATTGACTTGACCAGGGGTTACTGGCAGGTATCCTTGACACCTGCAACCAGAGAGAGATCACAGTTTGTGACCGCATTTGGGTTGTTTGAATTTGCAAAAATGTCCTTTGGTATGAAGAATGACCCAACGACTCTCTACAGGTTGCTAAATGCTTCCCACTAATTTCTGCAGCTTCTAAAAGAAATCTATCCACCATTCTGTCCATTTCAAATGTCATTAGCAGACTCATCACTCTCTAATGAACAACACTGCAAAAAACTGAAAAAGCTAACTGGCTACATGTGAAATAATGCACTGACTGTTTGCATCTCAGCTATTTAAACTTATCAAAAATGACAACTTTCCCTCCACTAGCTTCCAGACTATTCAGAGATGCACCAATATACATCCTTAGACACCTTAACCACTCATGTCCTCCCCCCACACACAACCCCCTCCCCAACTAGGCTATGCTGAACAGACCATGTTTTTTCAGTCATTGGTCCTAAACTGTGGGCATTTCTTCCTGCTTTTTTAAAGATCATTACCCTTACCCCATTTCTATTCATGAATAAGAGCAGATTTCTAGAGTCTATGAAAATGCAACTGCTATTTCTCTGGTCATATAACTTAACCCATTCATTCCCTTCTTCTGTTTACATACCTTGCTCTGACTCTGTTTTGATTGTGATTCTTTCAGCATGCCAACTCTGATGCCACTCTATGTATAATGCATACATTTACTGCGTTTATCAGTCACTCTGTGTATAATGTAATTTATCTATTGCCATCATGCCCTCAAGCCAAATACGATATTCACTTTGAATATAATATATGTATATATTGCATTTTGTCATTCTCTCTCTCTATATATAATGTTATGCATGTATTGGGTTTTCTCCTGGGCTGAAACTGAAATGGGCCAAATAGGATTCATGCTCTACCTCAGTTAAGTTCAAAATAAAATAAAATCCCATCCTAGCGAGATCAAGAGCAGGAAGTTTTGCCCTTGATTTCCTGGATAACATTGTCATATACAGCCAGTTCTGGGCAAAGCATGCACAACATGTAATGGAAGTGTTGGGCAGACTGCAAAAGGCAGGGCACAATATCAAAACTAACAAGTATCAGGTGGGTATGGTAGAGATACCTTATCTGAGTCACAGAGTGAATGGGGGAAAGATTAGGCCAGAACCTATTTGTGCATGGCCCATGTCTCCTACCTAGAAAAAGGTAAGGGCATTCTTAGAGAGAGAAAGGCGAAAGGAAATGTATTCCTCAGTATGGTACGATAGCTATTCCCCTTACAGGTCTTAGCAGGAAAAATAAACCAGGTAAGGTTGTCTGGACACTACCATGTGAGCAGACATTCCAAAACCTCAAGTGGGAAGTTGGTATACCTCCTTTTTAGTCAGTTCTGATTATAATCAAGAATTCATTAAACAAGTTGGTGCTTCTAATTATGGGGTGGGGGCTGTACATAGACAGTTTTCCTCAGGGGGAATATATCACCTTATGGAGTACTTGAGTTGCAGATTTCAACCCAGTAAAGGTCATTATTGAACCTTTCAGTTCTTGGGGCTGGCATCCATGATGTATTTATGTATTGTCATTTATTTGGGAAGAGGGTAATCATTATTTACACTGTTGGTAACTAAGCCATGTGACACACATCTCCCATTACACTGCTTGGGTCAAATACCAGTGGAAGAGATTAACTAGTGTATTCATACACAGTTTAATTAATAAGAAAACAATCCAGTTCCAGCAAATTAAGGTGATAGCTTCATTGAGACCAAGAATAAAAGAGCATATCCAGTAGGCAGCTAAAGAAATTACCACAGACAACTGCACCAATCTAACTAGCATAAAAGCATGGATCATGCAACTAATTGCTAGAAAATAACAAGAGGAAGAAAGATCTGAATCGGTAAGCATGTAGCTGCAGATAAAATGCCCTGCAAAGTAAAAACACAGTGGTCATATGTGAAGGATACACAGACAAAACAAGAAACTTAAAATCAGTGGTATTTCAAATAAAGATCTACACTGAACAAACACGGTTGGGAGGAAATGAAGCCAGAAACAACTTAATCACCAACACAAATGCAGGTGAATAGCTGCAAGTTCTAGGCTTTGGAAAACATGTGCTGCATCTGATGACAGCTAACTGCCATCATTTTGGAGCTCAGATCAAATTGTTGTACTGCACATTCCACTGTTACTAAGTAGTTATGTCAGACATTTTAAATTATAATGCAAAAATGTTGAAACACCCAGTCTGACTTCAATTTGTGAGAATTAGCATATGTCATTAGATAAAGCCAATTGCAGCCCCTCTGCTCTGACGACCATCTAATTCTCTGGGCTCCTATGACCAAACTTTTTATGTGCTCTCTCCATACAAGTGGGATGGCCTTCTTAGCAACATTAGAAACATTGCTTTAAGGTTGGTTCTGGGAATTTCATACAGGAGTTGAAAGGAGTTAGGGATGTACAGCCCACTGTTGAACAATAATTGTGAGGTCTACTACACACACGCTGTCACCACAGGTGGAAAAACTGGCGAGAAGTGGATGTAAGGTGGAATGCCCAATGACTAAGGTATGAGGGGAAAAGCAGAAAGAATTTGACAAAATCAGTCATTCATTCATTCAGGCAATCTGTTAGTCAATCCTTCTATGTAGTATCCGTTAAGGAACAGAAAAACTACTATCTCATGTTAATTCTAATCTATATAAACCCCAAAGTCATGGAAAACTATCACCTTCAACAGGCTAGTGGAGGGAAAGGTTTTCCCAAAGGAAATTTGAAGCTAGCTTTTGTCTACTGACAACAAAATAGACTCCAGAAGCACTATAGTATGCTCACTACATTTAAGTTTAATGTAATCTTAGCATGACGGTTAAGGAAGTCATTACCAGTTGTTGTTTGGCTCAGTGGCCATACCTCTCAACCTCTTAGAGCAGGAAATCTGTACAAAGCCTGACATAATGGGGGACAAAGGCCAAAAATAGGTACATATTTTAAATATTGCTCTTATAAACTTAGAAAGGTGATAAAATAACAGGATTTGTCTTAGCATACATTTTTCTGAAGAATATGAAGTCTGAAACTCAAATGCATATCATTATTTAATGACTCCAATCCTCAGATTATCCAGTGATTTACCAGAAAACCACAGATTTTATGAGAAACAGACCAACAATATGAGGCAAACAATTTGGACAATTGAAAGGTATGTCAGTGACAATTTCACTTAACAGTGCTACCAAAATACCAGTTAATAAAACACATTTAAAGAAAGTTTTTAATTAGACAGCACACACTGGCAGCAGCCACTAATGTTTTGGTTAACTACTTTTTTCTATCAAACCTTACAGCTATGTGAATCAGCCTACCGTTTTAAAGAACTAATGAATCTGGCCTTTAACATAACTGTGTTTTTTGGTTATATAAGGTTTGCTGACAGTTGATTTGCTGACCGTCATATGATCAAGCCTTTTGCACTCTGAATGTCTCAGTAAATCAAGGTTGTTTTTTGTATGTGTTGTGATGGCTGCTCTGAGGCTGCATGCTTTGGGAAAACTGAATAAGATTTTTTATTTGCCCTTTTCTCCATGTCTGTGTAACCTTGGAAGTAATATATTTAGTAGTTAGGTGTAGGAGTGAATTCTCCTGCAAAACAACTGCTTATAAATTTAGATTAGTTTGTACCTCCTTGCCTACCGACCTCCAAGCCATCCCCGCAGCCATTGTCACTTGCTAGTTCCCATTTATCTGTGAATGATGTAACCCTTTAAGACTCTGCCTCAGTTTTGACAAGCATCTTTATGTGATCTCTGGTCTCCACTGGGGATTCTAGAAAGGAAATGTCATCCTGGATATGTGCCCGGTTATCCTTGTCCTGAGAGAGGTAACCAGGCATCGCCTCATCACTCATCTTTCTCCTCTCCATTATTTCTCCCATTGCCTAAGGAGCTAATCGAACCTAGATCACCAGGGGTATAGTCAGGACCTTATATCTCTTCTCCGTGGAACTGGCTTATGTTTTTTTATATTTAGTAAGGTCTTCTGTTTTATAAACTTGTGTACTCACATGTTTTTGTGTTTGAGTTAGCTAATTAGTTTGTAGTGCTTTGAGGTACGACATTAGTGGTTTTGATAAATTGTATATCTTTCTATTGACGTATGATTATCTTTCTGATTATACTCATTCAGTTTATCTGGGTAAGTTTATTTCTGTAACAAGGCAAATATTTCACTGGGATCTGTCTTGTTTGTTTGTATTTGTTAAGTTGTTTATTAGCTTGTAGATGGGCTGATTAGCACAAGATTTTTTTCAATAACTCAGGCTAGAATTAAAAAGGTTTTAGCGAACTGTCAATGAATAATGATGCATTATAATGTGTCATCAGTTGCAGAATTAAAAGCGAACCATGTAATGACAAAAATGCTTAATAGTTAATTTGTCAAAACTTGTTTCTACTGAATCAGACCTTGTCAATGTGACAACATTGAATTTCGCACAGAATGCCAGGACCTTTGAAATTTCTGTAAAATCTGCATTGTGTTGACCTCAGAGTTAATTATATTAACAAGTGAGAGTGCAAGACATGTACATTCTTTGGGGGGGGGGGGTCTTTGAAGAAAATGTACTAGTTTCTATATTTTTTTGTAATACTAAGTTTACAGTTTTCTGTGTTTTTCCTAATGCTGTTCTCATGCAATGTAACAGAACTTTGGAGAAAATGTTTGACTGGTGATGGGCTGGTGTTCTGGCTGAATTACTTGACCCATGATCAACAAAAATGCCATGTGTACTTGCAAGAAGGTAAAATATCCACATGCTAGCAATAATGCAGTAAATATTGAAGAAGGAATCTATAAATTGGTGCAATAACAAGTCAATGCATCATGAGCAAGACAAAGAATGAGAAAAGGTGTTTACTTTGAAGGCAAGCAGTAAAATATAATAAACCAGTATTTGATTAGCTGAAGGGAAACTGAGTAAATATAATGGCTATGAGAATGTTGCGTCCAGGAGAGGGGAAGAAGTTGTAGTAAAGGAAATGTAGAGGTAGCAGTTATATACAATAATTACAGTGTGGGTGCATCTACTTTCAATAATTATGTGTTTCATATATGAGGCCTTGCAGTGAGGAATTGAAAAGAGAAAGAAGGGGAGAGAGACAGAGGGAGAGAAAGACAGGTCAAAAGACACAGCTTCATACACACACATATATATATATATATATATATATATATATATATATATATATATATATATATATATATGGGTCTAATGCTCGACTAGCATATGTCCGAATCACAAAACATCGAACACACATACACAAAAGTGCTTAACATCGAAAAGCGCTTCCGTGTATGTGTAGTTCAAAAAACAAATCTACATTTCTACAGGGGGGCTTTGCCCCCCCCTGCACCCCCTACCCCCCTACTTTATTATTCTCACTCTGAGATCGCACTACAGTGGGAAAAGGGAATTTTCCCTTTCCTGCACTGTAGTCCAATCTACAAAACAGGCACACATACACGGAAGCACTTGTCGAAGTTGAGCACTTTCGTGTATGTGTGTTCGATGTTTTGTGATTCAGACATATGCTAGTCGAGCATGTGTCCGGATCCCATATATATAAATATATATATATATATATATATATATATATATATATATATATATATATATATATATATATATATATATATATATATATATATATATATATATATGGTTCTAGGTTACAACATCGACAGCACATAACACCGACAACGACATCACCGACACCACATCATCGACAGTTCACAAACACGATACCTCACACACTCAACTCATCATCACAACAAGCAATAAACAAAACAAATCCCCTGTCCAAAAACCACACACACAACACAAGCACACCTAAATCCTAACAAACAAACACTAAACCTTACATACACAACTATCTACAACCCTAACCGAAACCCTAACCCTAAGGTCCGTCACTATCGCACACTAACCTAACCCGCACCCTAACTCACTTAACCCACCCCTAACCCAAAAAAAATCACTACTGCACCCTTACCTAACCCGTGCCCTAACCCTAACTCACTTAACCCACCCCTAACCCAAAAAAATTCACTACTGCACCCTTACCTAACCCGCGCCCTAACCCTAACTCACTTAACCCACCCCTACCCCTACAGACCGTCAACATCGCACACTTACCTTACTCGCACCCTAACGTCCGTCACTACCACATACTTACACATCCTTTCCCCATGTCGGTGTTCTCCGCGTCGGTGTTTTCATCCGTCGATCCTCTGGCGTCGGTGATTTCGTTGTCGGTCTTGTCATCTGTCGATGTTGTAACCCAGACCCATATATATATATATATATATATATATATAAAGATAAAGAGACTTACACATAGACAGACAGGCAGGTGCAGAAGGAACAACAGCAAGCCTAGGAGAAATGTCAGCTTACTTTGTATAAAGAAGAAGCATTTTAACCTGCTTGTTTTATGTTATAGTAGGAGAATGAGATGTCGAATAAATCACACAGCCCGGGAGGTAGCGTACTGCCCAGGAAGGTGAATGCTAGTTATGAGAAGTGCAGTGAGGACAGTTTTACTTTTAGTAGTCTGAAGTTGTGAACACAAGGTGGTAACCAACTAAAATGTCAGGAATTGCTCGAGTGAGTCCTGAAAAGCAGAGACTGAATGGCCGAAAGATTGGATAGTCTGGACTTGTATATGCTAAGTCTGAAATGCCATTTCTTAGAATATTCCCTTTTCTCCAAGGTATGGTGATCTAGCCTCCCTGCAAAAAGCAGCTTTAATGAGAAGAGCGATTTTTGAAATTCGCTCTTCTCTGGGTTTTCTGTCTTTTTTATGGCTTTTCTGCACTCAGCATTTCAAGTGCTGACATTTCAATAGGGAGATGCTTTTCCTTTTATAAATTTCATTTCATGTGTATTATTCTCATGTATGACCATTTATATGGCGGTAACTTAATGCTCCTCTTAGGTGAGTCACTGCTTATTTTCCCCTTTGACGTGCTCACTGACAGCTGTCATTTGACTTATAGACAAACTCAGTTAGCATTACTACCAGTGAAAGTTCCTTGGTTACAAGTACAGCAACCAGTTTTTTCATTCTTTGTTAACACTAGATGTTCAGCAACATCAGACCATGCACAAATGAAATGCCGAGCTATTACCTCTGACAGTGGTGAAATCTGTGTGTCCAGTGCCAGCATGGCTGCTAAACAGCTGTCATAATCTTGCATAGCATGAATTATTGACACTGCCCTGAAGCCTAGTTTATGATTTATGCCACCCTTTCTTTATGTGCATTGATTTCACATTAACTAGGAGATCAGAGGGCATTCAATTTTTTAACATCTCACTGGCTATACCATATTTGGCCTTTCAATTTGCTCTCCCTGTATCCTGCTCACTTCTGATTCTTGTATGGGTGACTTAACAGGCCTAGTCATCTTGGCTATAGGTACATCACCCTCGACTGCCTTACAGGCCACTTATTCTAGAGTGGAGGTGACATTCCACACTGCCCCTTCTTCTGTCATAGATGCCCGCTATATGAGATGCTTCCCTTTTTCCTTGTGTTACGTATCTTATAGTGTTTCCTAATCTGTTTTAAATGCCTTCTCAGGGATTGATGTACATTATTTGATTCTCCCTTCACTGTGAAAGTTCCTTGGTTATCATTATAACCCTAGGTCCATCCATAAACACCGGTCACTGCTGGATATAACCCTATGTCCATCCATAAACAATGGTTACTGCTGGATATAACCCTAGGTCCATCCATAAACACCGGTCACTGCTGGATATAACCCTAGGTCCATCCATAAACACAGGTCACTGCTGGATATAACCCTAGGTCCATCCATAAACACAGGTCACTGCTGGATATAACCCTAGGTCCATCCATAAACACAGGTCACTGCTGGATATAACCCTAGGTCCATCCATAAACACAGGTCACTGCTGGATATAACCCTAGGTCCATCCATAAACACAGGTCACTGCTGGATATAACCCTAGGTCCATCCATAAACACCAGTCTCTGCTGGATATAACCCTAGGTCCATCCATAAACACAAGTCACTGCTGGATATAACCCTAGGTCCATCCATAAACACAGGTCACTGCTGGATATAACCCTAGGTCCATCCATAAGCACAGGTTACTGCTGGATAGTTAGTTCTACTTTCCTTCTAGACAGGTTAAAACCCATGCATCCCTCTTTTCTGTTGCATCCCACCTCCAGTAGTTATTTTATTATTCTCTTTCTTGATCTCACCTTCCTGGATTCTTTTTTGCTGCACTCTACTTTTGTACCCCTCTGTGAACTTGCCTGGAGTAACTAGTCTATCTAATACTCTATAGGGAATTAAATTAAAAGTGATTCATAATCATACCTCTGAACCTCTTAGTGCAAGAATTTTGGACAAAGCCAAAAATAGTAGAGGGCAAAGGTTCAAAATCAGGGACAGATTTTAAATATAGGCTCATAGGACATTATTAGGCTAACGGCTTAACAGCCCCTACAAGCCTAGCCAATATAACCCAATTTTACCTAATATATGGCCCCTAGGGCCAAGAGGATGGCATGGATTTGTGCCTATGCATTGAGTATCTTGCTCCTGCCATAAGGGACATAGACACTACCCCAGGTGTGAATTTGTGATTTCCCCATCCATTGATCCAAATTGCATTTGAAGGGGACCAGGGAAGGCGTCTGCTTAGTGTGATTAGGAAGCCTTTTCCAAAGTAGGGCCAATCTCTAAGACACATATCTGTCTCTCTAGCATTTTTTTTGTGTCACTGACTAAGTTAAGATCCTAAGATCAGGTGACCCTCCTGCTGTTTGACTTGCGGATGAGTAGCAGCTCCATCAGGGCTGGATTTGTGAGTGCCTTAAATGTCAGAAACAGGTCACTCCTTAATAGTCAGTAGGTAGACAGAGTAAAGGGACAGGGCTTTTAGTCTATCCACATAAGGCATGTTGTTTATATGCTGTATTTTCTTTGTCAGTAACCTCTGAGGTCACTCCAGTCAAGTACATACCAAATGGTGTGTTGTACTCAATTATTGGTCTAATGAGGGCTGGGTACAGCAGCAGTATCATTTACTTGGTTCTGGATGCCATACCTTTACTTATAAGTTATGCCACATAGAAGGACTTCTGCAAAACTGCGGACATATGGCAGTCAAAGTTCATGCTACTGTCTCTCTGTGTACCTAGATCTCTCACCTCTGAGTCTACTGTTAGGGGTGTGCTAGTGAAGTTGTAATTTGCAGGGGTATTTGTCTTCCCAAAGGGTATGATGATCCATTTTTTTGTATTTAGTTTCAGGCCATGGTTCTGGCACCAATCATTTGTCTGATCTAAATCCTCCTAAAGAACATCACTATCATTAGGGGATTCACTGATTGCCCCCAGCTTGCAGTAGTCAGCAAACTTTGTCATCCAGAGGTCTTCCACATTAGTCTTGACTTTAGAGAATTATATTCTGAACAGGAGTAGTCCCAGCACCAAGCACTGCAGCACACCGATATTAACTCATATTTTGCTGCATCTGGATTCACCCACTTTAACCACGTGTCCTCTCCACGAGTCATTTAGCTATCCATCTGATGATGCAGGGATTTATACCCAGTTTTCTTAGTTTATTTACAAAACCTGTGTGAGAATTGTGTCAAATACTTTAGCCAGGTTGAGGTAGGTGGTATATACTGTTTCACCCTCATCTATGGTCTTAGTGACTTTCTCAAAGAAATCCACCATATTCAGTATGTATGACCTGCCCTTGACAAAGATGTACTGGATTGGGTCCAGTGTTTGGAGGTTTCCTATGTCATTATTTATCAGGTCCATGTTCATTCTTTCCATGGCCTTACCTTTAAGAGTAGTCAAACCTATGGTTCTGTAATTTCCCAGGACAGTAGATGGTTCCCTTTATGCAGAGGGATGACTGTTGCTGTCCTCCACTCTACTGGGAAAAAGTCAGTCCAGAGGCTGTAGTTAAAAAGAGATCCTAATGGGCCTGATAAGTCCTGATTTAAGTTGTTTAAGTGGCAACCTGGTATATCCTGAGGCCCCATTGTAGCCATGTATTTAACTTTAGAGAGTGCAGTGTCACCCTGTTCTTTGGTGATAACTGGTGGTGGAGTGGTGGAGGGTATTTCTTGAGGGAGAACTGGGGGTGATGGGGAGGTGAAATTTGAGATGAATTTGTCAGCCAGCAGATTTGCTATATCTTCCAGCTGAGTATAGGTGATGCCATATACAACTAATTCTGCTAACTGCTGGGTGTTGCCCTTAGGATTGAGGACATCACTGAAAAATGCCTTATGATTATCCTTAGCTTTGGAGGCTATTTGTACCTCCAAGTCTGCTTTCACAGACTTGACTAATTCCTTGATTCACTTGTTTAGACTAATGGGGGACTTTTTGCTCTGTTGTGAACATTAACTTTTACTTCTTGACAGGATTTTCTTTCTTTTTTTTGTACAACCTATTAATACCAGGGTCCACCAGGGTGGCTTGTTTTTTGAGGTTTGAACTGCGTTTATTTCAGTTTGCTACTGCTGTTTCTATGCAGTTGTTTATATGGTTGTACAGAGATTCTGTGTACACCTCTGCATAGGTTTCTGTATTTTCTGGATTTGAGGGAGCTTGGAATCTAGCTATGCCATCCCTTAATAGGGGATAATTTACCTTAGAGAAGTTGTTAAAGTTTTTGGGGTTAGGTGGAGGACTAGTTTTACCTTTATTTCAAGGGAGACCATGTTATGATCTGATGTTACCCCTAGTTGGAGTGCCGACTAGCTGTTTCAGGGCATTTGAATTTACAAAATCAAGAAATATTTGAGCCTGCATGTTAGTTGTCATGTATGTTTCCCAATTAATGAAAGGGGTAGTTAAATTCACCCATGAGTGTGGTATTGGGATGGATGGTGAGTGATTCTAGTAACTTGAGGTGTGATGCATGGGTTGCCTGGTTCATGGTAGGGGACCTGTAGCTAACAAGAATATGGTAATGGATTTTTCCTGCAGTTAGCTGGACATGGAGTAGCTCAAGCATGTCTTATTGTTTGAACATCCTTGAGGTGTGCTTATCCTTTTTGAATATAGATACACCTCCACCTTTTGCTCTTTCATGTTCAGTTTGAAGTTGGAATGTATGAAAGGTGTTATAGCCATGCACTGACAGATTGCTTTCCATGGCTTTGACCCATGTTTCAGTAAGTGCACAGATGTCAGCTTTTTCCTGGGTGAGGACAGCTTCCAGGGAGTGCATTTTCTTGTTGACACTCTTGCATTGAGCAGTAATACCTTTAACTTGCTCTGAGTAGCTTTTGTTATATTGGAAGGTTTGTCTGTTTGGCAGTGTCTAAAAAGGCGATATAGGGGTGGATAATGTTTTGGCCAAATTCTGAAAGCCTAGAGGTGACAGGTGAAGACCATCCCTGGAAAGGCAGTGTGGTCTGTCAACCATGTCCTCCCAGGCTAACAAGTATTGGACCTCTTTTCATTTACACCAGTAGCTAAGCCAATTGTTAAAGTCGGTCATTTTCTGCTAGTATTGTGGCATCATTCTTGGAGATGGTAAAATGCTGCTCAATGCTAGTCTTATACCTGCCTGTGAGAGCTCAATCATATCGTCCAAGGAGGTACATCTCAGGTCATTCACCCCATATGAACTATGATTGAGTCATACTGAGTACTTGCATGATCTGGCAAATCCTGGCTGCTGACAGGCAACTAACTGTAATCTTCCCCTTATCCAGCCTGGTAAGGGGGACATCAGTGAATCTTACAATGGAGTCTCCTATGACCAGAATTTTGGGTTGTGGAGTGTTTCGCCTTATGGGTTTAGTAGTTGAGACACAATGAGATATGACTTTATGTGTTGTGATGGCAATTGTCTTGTCTGTGTTCATGTGGAGTTTCTGAGGACTGCACCTAACAGGCTTTTGAGGTTTGGGTAAGTTACATGTGAGCACATCTGGATATGTGGGTCTGTGTGTGTGGTCCTTTGTGGGTGTAGTGAGTGATGTGTGTGAGTCGCTGACAACCTGTTTGTTGCATTTATGTCTGTGAGAGTCTTGCCTCCAGTGTCAATGTGTGACAACCGCTCTCACATACTGTATTTGTCTGTTTGAGAATTAAGTGACTGTCAGTGTACATAAGGCAATTGTTACATAATATTGCTTTTACAAATTTAGAAAGTTAATAGAATAACAACATTTCGATTAGTATACATTTTCTGAAGGATATGAAGCCTGAAACTCAAATGTTTGACATTATTTAGTGATGGCAGTCCTCAAAGGTTTGACACAAATCTACAAACTGTATTAGAAACAGACAACAAAACATAAGGCAAACATTTGGACATTCTGTGATAATCTGGACAGCTGAGAGGTATGTTCATAACTGATGTAATTTTATGTTTTATTATATATTGCATTTTTTTGTGTTATCATCTATGGTTCAGTTCATGTCTAAGACACTCTTTTAACATTTTATTGATTCCTTTACAATAATTGTTTGGTAGATAGATTCAAGGTTTAGTCCTCTAGATCCACGGCTTACCACCTCCTTTGTGGTGAAAGCATCCAAGTGTTTTTTTTATAACACCCTGATTTTTAAATTTGAGGTGCAGACTGCGAAAGTCCTTTACCCAAGAAACATCAGTAAAGACAAAACATTACATCCCTTGAATGCTACCATTAGCATATGTGCCTTTGATATTTTCTACTTGTACCACAAAACACACACACACACACACACACACACACACACACACACACACACACACACACACACACACACAAACACCCCCACCCCAGCGGATGTTGACAGTATAGTTTTCACAGGGCATCTCGATCCTTTGCTGAGTATGACCTGGATGAACTTCCAGCTGATTGAATTCTCTCCCTCATTTTGCAGTTCAACGGTCACTGCTTTACATAGAGAATCAATACTTGCACAGTCTCTATTTGTGAGCAAGCAATGATTCAGACTTTTTATGGGGTCTTCATTGTTCTCTGTGACTGTGCGATCATGCAGTTAGTATATATATATATATATATATATATATATATATATATATATATATATATATATATATATCTGAAAGGAATTACTGGAATTTTTCTGGAGGGCAGACTGCATATATGGCCATTATGTTCTTCTATATTATACAATAAGGTATAGGAACCAAGTGCCCCTTGTGAAAAACTGAGGGGCTGCCAGCCCAGCCAGATAGAATTTTGTAAATAATTCTATGTCATTGTAAATATTAATATGATCCACAGGCTTGTTTCACAAATGTAAGAAAACTGTGTTATGTTCTAAGCTTCAAAACTGTAACCACAGTGCACCATGCTGGAAGAAAGCTGATAAGTAAATAATTTACAACCGTTTGTGATCTCAAGCTTGGAAACAGGATGTCTGCGCCAGGAAATTCTTTCTGTTGTCCTAAGACAGAGATAATTACTAGATTTCACATGTAAAGTGTATTTTATTGCTGTGGCTTCCTGGCAGGTGCAGATTACAAAGAAATGTTAAATTTTAAGTTCTGTGAGCCTGGGAAACTTAAGCAGAAGTGTCAAGAATGATGTAATCTGAAATGACTCAGCAGTAATGTACATTGTCAATTTAAGACTTTCTCAGAGAGAAAGATTTGACATTTTGTATTTTCTTCTGAATCTGAAAACAACTCAGCAGCACTGTGCCTTGCTCTGTAAGTAGGATCTTAGATGTTAGTAATTCACTTAGAGATAGATAGAAATAGCAAGATTAGTCTAGCTCTTTTCTATATTTATGTGAGACTAATCTACAATGCTGTGTTAAAGTATTTCATGTGATTTCCGAACTCTCTAATGTCATTGTGTTGAGTTAATAAGTATTGTCTTGTGTGTTTATTATTTACTATTAAACATATTTAAACCTCTTAACTGTGGCTGATTTGTGCAGAGATATTTAAGCTCTTAAAGTACTTGCATGTTGTGATGCCCGTGCCCTGGCCCAGCAATCAAGGAGCCTCAATCCCCACCACTAACACCAGAGAAGGCGTCTCATATATGAGGAAAGGATAACAAATACAGTAAAGTGCAATTTCCCTTAAGAGCACACAGAGATCACAGTCAGTCCAGGGCTGGTCGCAACTTTGCTCCCCAGGTCCCCAATAAGATTCCCCACTGGCACAGCTATAGGATACAGATCTCAGCCTAGCTAGGCAAGCTAAAATCTCCAGCACCCTCTCTGTCCAACCAGTGCTTCGTGTCCCTGCCCAAGTAGCTGACACACACACTTCAAGATAAGAGTTTACACAACCACACAGACACTTCTGGGGAAGGCTGGCACAGGTTCTCCAGCTGTGCCCCTTTTGCCCAGACTATACTATTTTATTCGTCCAGCTAGTCTGAATTGAGTATTTGATGAATTCATTGAACAAAATGGCTGTATCTGATGAAGTGTGTAAACGAAGACGTACTGGTTGTGTGTCAGCGTTAATATTTTATTGTGACCTAATACCCAGCTGGATTTTACTGTGGTTTTGGATTAAGCACCTATATTTTATACTGTGGAAACGGCTGTCGAGTGCTCCTTTCGGTTTATTAATTTCAAAGGACCAACATAAAATGCTTGACTTAGCTTTCTTTACAGCAAAGGGCAATGTTGCCACATTGTTTTAAGTTCAACATTTCACAGTATTTACAAATGATAGAATTATGTACCAAATTATATTTGACTAGGCTGGTAGCCTTCACCCATCTCTACCAGTCTTCACACATGTATTTGGTGATACTGTATAGGCCACTCCTAAATAGTCTTCAAGTCTCAGTCACACGTATCAATTGGATAACAATAACATTGCACAGTAGAACTGGACACCCTTTAGTAAGAGCCTTTGCAGTAGCTGATAGTAGTGGATGGTGGCAGTTGGTACTACCGTATAGTCTGGCCAGAAGGTGGCATAGCTGGAGAATCTGTGCCAGCCTTCCCCAGGAGTGTCTGTGTGTTTGTGTACAACTCAAATCTCAAAGTGAGTGTGTGTGTGTGTGTGTGTGTGTGTGTGTGTGTGTGTGTGTGTGTGTGTGTGTGTGTGTGTGTCAGCTACTTGGGCAGGGACACAAAGCACTGGTTGGACAGAGAGGGTGCTGGAGGTTCTGGCCTGAACACTTGGCTGAGATCTGAACCCTATAGCTGTGCCAGTGGGGAGTCTTATTGGAGATCTGGAGAGAAAGGGAGATACCAGCCCAGACTGACTGTGATCTCTCTGTGCTCTTAAGGGAAATTGTATTTTACTGTGTGTACTTGTTATCCTCCCAATGTGCACATCCCTCACTGGTGCTAGTGGTGAGGATTGAGGCTCCTTGATTATTGGGCAAGTGCACGGGCATCACATATTAATTGCTTGGCAGTGGTGGGATAACCACATCAAATATTAATTGTTTGATAGTGGTGAGTTAGCCACATCACATACAAATTGGCTTCTAGTGATGTAGATAGTGAATTCCTGTAGCTTGTGTACAGTGATCACTGAATGTGTTTTTGTACTGTAAATCAGCCACACTGTGAACATTCAGAGTTCAGATCACAATTGTTTTATTTCTTTTGTTAGCTTAGTGGGAGAGAGCAGGCAAGCATGTCACCGAGGAGTATGGCAAGCTGACAAGGAGCCAGTTGGCTGAGATGTGCCAGGCTAAAGTACTGGTGCATGGAAACCTGACTAAGGCAGACATGACTGCAGCTTTGGTCACAGCTGCATCAGAGAATAGCAACCAGGAGGACGATCAGACTGGCTGTGGAGATGTACAACACTCAGAGAATGGACAGCTCAATCTTTCTACAGAGGACTTAAAAATCTGTCTGGAACTAAAGAGACTTGAGTTGGAGGCCAAGTGTTTGGAAATAGAAGCAGCAGAGAGACTGAGGAGTCTAGACAGTGAGGAAAATGAGGAACTGCTATGACTGGAAGCTGAACAGAAGGAGAGGCAGAGGCAACATGAAAAGGAGATGCTGACTCTTTGCCAGAGTCATGGAGGTAATGGGGAAGGGAATAACTGGACCCCAGAAGCACAAAAGGTCAGTAAATGTCTTCCACAATTTACACAGGGGGATAATTTTGATAGTTTCATTAATATGTTTGAGAGGGTATGTAAACAGTATAATGTTTACCAAGGGGTCTGGCTACAGTTCCTCACCCCTTTACTCAATGGTAAAGCTGTAAATGTACTTTCCAAACTGTCTGATGTTGACTTTTTAAACTATAATGTTGTAAAAAAACTGTTTGCTATAATTTTTTTAAGCTAACACCTAAAGTTTATAGGAAAATATTTCATGAGCAGCGACACAAGGCAGATGAAAGTGAGTGTGAATATGTTGCTGAACTGAGCACTTATTTTCATAGGTGGGTGAGTGGATGTCAGTTCACCACTTTTGAAGGGCTGGCAGACATTTTGGTGAGGGAACAAGCCCTTAGCACTTTGCCTGAGGACATGAGGGCCTGGATAGCTGATAGACAATGCTCTACTGTAGATGAGTTGGGGAAGAAGGGAGACCCATACCTAGCAAGCAGGGCATCCCTGCACAGGAAAAAGACCCCATGTGCTGCTCATGGGTCTAAGGGAACCAATGGTGGGCAGCCCAGACTACCCCAACAGAATCTGCCAGTAGCAGGGGAAGCCACTAGTCCAGGTACATGTCCAGGACCTAGGTTTAAATGTAAATGCAACCAGTGGGGCCATGTTGTATGCAGATGTACACAGAGGCAAGGTGGGGAACAAAATGTGGGAAAGCCAGTAAGTGGGAATGACAAAATGCCAACAGTAGGTTGTCTTGACACAACAAGGGTACCAAACTACCACAAGAGGTTATAGCCTATCATAGTAAATGGCAAGAGGCCATTGCTAAAAGAGACACAGCCTCTGACATAACCATTGTGAAGCCTGCGATGGTTACAGAGGAGCACTACTTGCCTGGGCAGTCTACTCCAGTCAAAACTTTAGGAGGGACCCCATTCCAAATACCTTTGGCTAGGGTTCACCTTGACTGGGAGGGTGGAAAAGGAAGCTGGCAAGTAGGTGTGTTTGAGGATATCCCTGCAGATGTCCTGATAGGGAATTATTTTAATAATGCAGTACCATGTGCTCATGCAATTACATGCAGTCAGGCTTGGAGACAAGCATGTGGGTCTGGTAGCCTGGGGTAGACCTAGACAGACTGCACACTTGCAGCCAGGACTGGTGAGGCGGTTACTTCAGGGAGGGAGCTACCCTGTAGCAGTGAGACTGAAGGTGAGCCACAGCTGCTTGTGGGTACTGATGTTTCCTTGGACAGAGTGACTGCGAGGGCAGAGCTGAGTAGTAGTAGCTGGGTTGACAGTGATGCTCCGATATCAGGGGATACCAGACGTCCTGTGAAGTGGAGCTGGGAAGGGTTTCAAAGAGAGAGTTGAGACAGGCTCAGATCTCAGACCCTACATTACAAGGCCTGAGGAAGGTAGCTAGTGAGTCACCTGATTCTCAAGGGAAGGGGGAATCTGTATACTAGGACAAAGGGTTACTGTATAGAAAGCAGACCCCTGAGGGAGGGCTAGAAGGTGAGAGGATACAGCAGTTGGTAGTGCCTAGAGCCTACCATCTGGCACTTCTAGCCATAGCTCATGATATTCCCTTTGCAGGTCATATGGGCATAAAATGTACAAAGAGATGTATTATGCAGGACTTTTATTGGCCTGAGATTTCCAGAGGTGTAACAGGGTACAGCAGGACCTGTGAGCAGTGCCAAAAGGTAGGCAAGGCAGGAGACAAGGTGAAAGCTCCTTTGATGCCTTTGCCTGTGATTGAGGAGCCAATTCAGGGGGTAGCTATGGATATTGTGAGGCCTCTGAGCACTCCAAGTTCCACAGGGGAAAAAGTATATCCTAGTGGTAGTAGATTATGCTACAAAATACCCTGAAGCAGTGGCTTTGACCTCCATTGAGGCAGAAAAGGTGGCAAATGCTTTGTTAGAGGTTTTCAGCAGGGTAGGTTTCCCAAAAAGAAATACTGACTAACAGAGGTGCCAATTTCATGTCAGACCTCCTGGCTTGTCTGTGAAAGTACTGTGGAATGAAGCACCTAAAGACCATCCCCTACCACCTCTATACTAATGGTCTTGTTGAGAGGTTAAACTCTACACTCAAGTCCATGCTACGGGCATTTACAGACCAGTTTAAGAGGGAGTGGGACAAATATTTGCCCCATCTGTTGTTTATGGGCATAGGGTGAGAGGGCCTTTAGACTTAATTCGTGATGAGTGGGAAGGTGAGTTTGAATCTCACAAGGAGTCTGTTGTGGCATATGTCCTAAACCTCAGGACAAAGTTCAGGGAACTCATGGGCTTGGCCCAGGAGAACCTGGTAGAAACCCAACAGCAGAAAATGGTCTGGTATGACAGGAATGCTCGAGCTAGAGATTATGCTGTAGGGCAGCAGGTAATGGTTCTCATTTCTGCCAGACACAACAAGCAGCAGGCAGCTTGGGAGGGACCCTACAAGGTGGTAAGGAAGGTCAGTGATGTTAACTACATGGTAGAACTGCAAGACAGGAGGCAGGGGTACAAATTGTAACATGTTAACATGATGAAATCTTACCATGATAGGGAGCCCTTCTGCTGAGTATTTGCAGTAGATTGCAGGAGGAGTCTGCGGACGAGAGTGAGGCTTGGACTGACACCTCAGTGGAAGGGGTGGCAGTGTCACAGCAGCTATCTCCTACCCAGGTTCGAGAAATCCGAGCAGTGTTACAGGAGTTTGGGGACATGTTCACTGGGAAACCAGGATGCACCCACCTAGTGCAGCACCAGGTTGATCCAGGACACAAGGCCTATTAGGCAGGCCCCTTATAGGGTTCCTGAGGGAATCAAACAGACTCTGAGGGAGAAGATACAGGTAATGTTGGAATTAGGGGTAATTCAGGAGTCCAACAGTCCCTGGGCCTCCCCAGTGGTGCTGGTGCCAAAGAAGGATGGCAGCACCAGGTACTGTATGGACTACAGGAAATTAAATAGTCACACACAGAGTCAGATGCTTACCCCATGCCTAGGCCAGATGAAGCTCTAGAGCAACTGGGTGGGGCTAAGTATCTTACCACCATTGATCTTACCAAAGGTTACTGGCAGGTGCCCTTGACTCCCAGTGCTAGAGAGAGGTCAGCCTTTGTGACTCCTTTTGGCTTGTATGAGTTCACAACGATGCCCTTTGGGATGAAAAATGACCCAGTGACTTTCCAGAGGCTGGTAGATCATATCCTAGCAGAATGGTTTGTCCTACAGCTATGTGGGCAGAGACACAAAGCACTGGTTGGACAGAGAGGGTGCTGGAGGTTTTGACTTGACCACTCGGCTGAGATCTGAACCCTATAGCTGTACCAGTGGGGAGTCTTATTGGAGATCTGGAGAGAAAGGGAGAAACCATCCCCAGACTGACTGTGATCTCTGAGTGCTTAGGTTCATAGGTTCATAAGTTTATACTAGGCTATCTGCCCTAAGGCATTTATAAGCCTAGCCCAAATTTTTGTGGCTTACGCCACCCCTTATATGAAAAAATACTGTACCCATTAGTTTGTTGTGCCTCTGTCCAGCAGTGACACAGAGATGATTCCCGGGATAAACCTACGATCTCCCATCCACAGGTCAAGATTTCTCTTGAACAGAGCCAGCGAGGTGCTCTGCCTCACATGGACCGGGATTTTATTCCACAGCATAGGGAGTCTCTGAGTGATAAATCTATCCCTCCAGCACGTCCTATTTATATCCGTGCTAAGGTTTAAGTCGCTTGCTCTAGTGGTTTTGGTGGATTTGTATTTTTTGAGGTGGAGCATGTCCATTAATTCCGGGTTGGACATGGCCTTGTATGTCAGGCACATGTCACCTCTGAGCAGACGGTATGCAACTGAATAGAGCTGGAGTTTCTTCAATCTGGCAGCATATGACAGATTTTGGAGTCCCTTTATCCTTTTGGTGAGGAACTTTTGGGGTCTCTCCAATTGCTGCAGATGTCGGGTGTGATACATCCCGAATGGGGCATTGTACTCAATCATTGGTCTGATAAGTGAAGAGTACAGGGGAACAATGACCTCACTAGATCTGGATGTGAATCCCTTCATGATCAGGTGGGCAATGTAGAAGGTCTTTCTAACCACTTTAGCAATGTGAGTGTCAAAAGAAAGGCCACTGTCAACCTGGGTCCCCAGGTCCCTGATAACCTCTTCTGTGCTTAGTGGATTGCCACCTATATGGTAGCTTGGGGTTACCTTGTTTTTCCCGAAGGGTATGACTATACATTTTTTGGCGTTTAACTTCAGGCCATGGCTCTGGCACCAGCTATCTGTTTCCGTGAGTCCCTTCTGAAGGATATCCGTGTCCGATGCACTTTCCACTACGGCGCCCAGTTTGCAGTCATCTGCAAACTTTGTCAGCCAAAGTCCTCCCATGTTGGCCTGTACTTCTGAGAAGTAGATGCCGAACAATAGGGGGCCAAGGACCGAGCCCTGTGGGACACCGCTAGTGACCGGCTTAGAGACATAGTGCCAGCAACTCTAACCCTGTGGGTTCTGTCCTTAAGCCAGTTTGCAACCCATCTTGTGACATATGGGTTTACATTTAAGCTGGTAAGTTTTTCTACAATACCCGAGTGGGGTATTGTGTCGAAGGCCTTTGCAAGGTCAAGGTAGGCTGTATGGACTGCCTTTCCGTCATCAATGGCCTTGGTGACTGTTTCGAAGAAGTCGACCAAGTTCAAAAGGCATGATCTGCCCTTGACAAAGCCAAACTGGGTCGGGTCCAATGTCTGCAAGTCCCCTATATCTTTGTTTATGAGCTCCATTATGATCCCCTCCATAGCTTTGCAGACTAGACTTGTTAAGCTTATGGGGCGGTAATTACCAGGGTCCGTAGAGGCACCGCCTTTGTGGAGTGGGACCACAGTTGCCGTACGCCACTCCTTGGGCACGTATCCTGTGGTAAGGCTGAGATTAAACAGCTGCCTTATGTGCGGGTTTAATTCCTCATTTAGCTCGTGTAGCACACAGCTGGGGACACCATCTGGTCCCATTGATGCTGTGTTTCTAGCTTTAGAGAGAGCAGCTTTCACCTGCGCATTTGAGATGTCTGGGAGGCTACACTCTGCTGGGATAGTTATCTCTCCTTTAGGGGGGGAGAGGGGGTGAAGTTTGCACTGAACCTGTCTGCCAGTATGTTGGCAATGTCTGTGGATTCAGTGATTTTTGTATCATTTTGGACTAATTCTGAGCATATCTGGGAGTTTCCACCCAGGTTCCTAACATAGCTGAAAAAGGCCTTATGATTGTCCTTTGAATCCATGCCAATTTTTCTCTCAAAATTGGCCTTAGTTGATTTTATGAGTGCTCGTATTTTTTTACTAATAATGATCAGGGGTGACTTCCCTTTATGGATTTTGTTCTATCATGTAATAGCTTTCTCCTCTTATTGTAAAGTTTGTTAATGGCTGGGGTCCACCAGACTGGACGCTTGCCCTTTGTGGAAAGAGTCTTGGTTTTATTTGGGATTGCCTGATCCATGCAGTCCTGGAGGTGTTCATAGAAGGCATTTGTAAGGGCTTCCACAGCTTGGGTTGTGGTTTCCACTGGCTCAGGGGCCTTGAAGGATACCACACCAGTCTTGAGTAGTGTGAAGTTTGCTTTAGAGAAGTTCTTCACTGTGGTCTTTTTGTTTGGGGTGGGGCGGATGTGGATTTCCAGTGAGATTAGTTTATGATCAGATCTCACCAATGAGGGATATACTTCCGTGTGGAGCATTTTGTCCCCATGTTTGTGATAATGAGATCTAGTATATTTTCTCCTCTCGTGGAACAGTGACTAGCTGTTCCATGGCATTTGAATTTATGAACACCAGGAACCGTTGGGCTAGAAAGTTAGGACTTGAGTAATGTTCCCAGTCTATATTCGGTAGTTGAAGTCACCCAATATGATGGTGTTTGGAGATACATTTATACCCTCCAGTGTCTTCAGGAAGGCTGTGTGGGGTTCCTGAGTTTGAGAGGGTGGCCTGTAGCATGCTACAATTTGTAGAGCAGTTTTGCCTATGGTTAGTTGCACCTGGATGGTTTCCAAGCTTGCGGCGTTGCCACCAACCTGGAGGTGTGGGTATCCTTTATGAATATGGATACACCCCCTCCTTTTGTGGTGTGGTCTGGGTTTTGGGGCCGGAACGCATGATATGAGGTAAAACCTAATAGTGCCGGTGTGCTCTCAGGAGCCTTGAACCAGGTTTCAGTTACAGCACAGACATCGATGTTCTCCATACTGAGAAGGGCCTCGAAAAGTGCATTTTGAGATTTAGACTTCTGGCATTGAGCAGCATTACCCTCAGTTTCTTCCCATTTTTGTTTTCTAGGGTGGTAGGTTTAGAATTTGAGCCTTGCCTAAAAAAGGGCACTATGGGGGTGGCAAGAGCCTTAGCCAATATCCGGAATCCCAGGGGTGACAGGTGCAAGCCGCCTCATGGCAGCGTGGCTTGTCAAGCATGTCATCCCAGGCAGACAGACACTGGATCCCCTTTGAATGACACCAGACATTAAGCCAATTGTTAAAGCTGATCATCTTGTCTCTCTTAAGGAAAATTGTACTTTACTGTGTATGTACTTGTTATCCTCTCAATGTGCACGTCCCTCACTGGTGCTAGTGATGAGGCTTGAGGCTCCTTGATTACTGAGCCAGTGCACGGGCATCACACCCCTAAAAATATTTTATTGTTCTGACTTATTCTCATTGCAAAAGAATAGTTTTGAAGTACCACTCAGGATTCATGTACAAGCATTTTATGTCAAGGTGTTTTCCTAAGAACTTGTCTGCTGTACAGAACTCACTGGCTATATCATTTATTGAACTCCAGTTCAAAAACGTAGCTAAAAAGTGTCAAAATACCTCTTTAATAAAGAAGTGTCTTTCTCTTACATCATTTTAGTTACCTTAGTTTGCTCATCTTCCTGCATATTAGCTGTGGTTTGCAACATTATTGGTTTAACTTAGTAAAATTTGTAGTACCATGGGGAAAAAAGCACCATCTACAGTATCGTATTCAGAACACGACATAAAAAAATCACTCATTCAGCACTTCTGACATTACTTCAGCAAAAAGCATACTCTGCTGGCATTCATGAGCTATTAACTCTAGCCTCAATGCTCCTTGAGTACTAATATTAATGAATGGGATTGTTAGCATTTTTCTCTACTCAACCCTGCCTTGTGTGGAGCCGTACTTTGCACTATTTGTTTAACTTCTGTGCGTCACTCAGCTTATCCCACATGTTGTTGGCTTTCTTTCACTCTCCCTTCAGGTGTCCCTGCTCCATACTCTTCCCTTTCTCATGGAAGACTTTAGGTTTTTCACATTACTGAACTGTACTTGGGGCTATCTTAAATGTTTGATATAATGATGAATAAATACCTACAAATAAAAATTATATTATTGTATACAGGTACAATGCAAAAAGAATATCAGGCTGATTTCCTCTCCTTTATATAATGGATTAAAAATAAAAACCTACAACTTAAACAAATTAAAAATGCTTTATGGTACCAACAAAACTCATTGCCAGCTACGAATATTCCTTCATAACAACAATGCCTTACAAAACACTAGCACTTTCAAACACCTGGGTCTATAGCTAGACCAGTCTTTCAGCTTCACTCTCCACCTTGACAAAACTGGGCAAAGATTAACTCACTACAGTTCTGGACTAACAATCTGTCCCCATTTCTGTACAAAACACCCAGATTAACCATCAGTAAAGTCATCCTTCATTGTCTGAACTGGAGTTTGGCCTTCCCCTTGGTAGCATCTGGTTCAAAGACAAATGCCATACACATGCACTCAATCATCAGTGCAATCTTCAGGTCTGTCACTCTCTCCCCTAAACAGGATCACCGCTATGAAACCAAAGAGATGACTTCCTATCAGATTCCTGACTATTCAGACTTGTATACAACCAAACATTCTCCTCCTTAGCAGCTAAGCTAATAAAACAACCTCCCATCCTACAAACTCAGGAGTCATGAGCATTCAGGTCGCTTTCTACTAACCCTGCATTATTTTTAAAGACTGTAAAATTATAGTTCTTAAAATGTTTTGTAATACTTTAGAGCTTTTCTCCCCGGGCCTCCACTGAAGATGTGCCCCTATGCAGTCAGACTTTCCCAGTAATCAAATTGTAGTAAATAAATACATTTTAAGCCTAGCTAAGACACAAACACAAACTGGGTCCGTACTACCAAAAGAAGAAGCACCATTGACTGTTCAAATCCTACAAGCACGATGAAATAACGTGCTGTTTATTACAAAAAAACAAAAAATCACAAAAAGCGCTTTTCGCTTTAAGAGCAGCTGATTCCTGTTGATTCAGGAACCAGCTGACTTTTTACTTCCTTTCTACTTCCTATATAGTTAATGTTATATGTAGTACAATTATCTGAAGAAGTTGGGCTATGTGGCCTGACGAAAAGCGCTTTATGTGATTTTTTGTTTTTTTGTAATAAACAGTATGTTATTTCATCGTGCTTGTAGGATTTATTTGGGCAGTCGGATACATTGTGGTGCTTCTACATTTTAAGCCTAGCCAATTTTCTTTTTGGTGCTTGAATTAACTTATCCCATTTAGTGTTAGATTGGCCTTACTCATCCATGGCCAATAATTATATCTTACCCCTAGTAAGAATAATTGGGATCATATCATAGATAACCTGAGGAGACCCATTAATTTGATAAAGCATTTAGGAGCTGCCTCTATCCATTAGTAGTATTGGAAGCAGTCCCAGGGTAAATCCTGTATTACCCATCTATAGATCCAAGTTGCATTTGAATATGGACAGGGATGAGCTTTGTTTTATGTGGCTGGGGACTCTGTTCCTCTGTGATATATACTTCTTCTTCCAAACTATTCTGTTGATGTTGCATAAGAGGTTTAGATCCCTGGACTGTATTTCTGATGCCATTTGACTTGCTGATGTGAGGTCACGCCATCATTATTGGGTCGGAGGATGCCTTGTAATCCAGTCACAGGTCACCTCCTAGCAGTCTATAGAGTACTGAGTATAGTGACAGGGCTTTGAGATGGTCCATGTGGGATACATTGTTTAGGCTCTGCTTCCTTTTAGTAAGATATCTCCATTGACATTCCATTTGTTGCATGCATCTGGACAGATACATGCTGAAGAGGACATTCTACTCAATGATTGACCTACTGAGGGCTGAGGAAAGAGGGACAATGGCATCTCTAGATCTAAATGCAACCCCTTTATTTATAAGCTGTGCAATCGACTTTCTTACAACAGTGGACATGTGTCGGTCGAAAGTTAGGTCAATGTCCATATAAGTTCCTAAATCCTGAACAACTGGGTCAACACTTAGGTGTGTATTGCCAATGTGGTAATTCCCTGGGGTAGATGACTTACCAAAGGATACAATACTACATTTTTTGGAATTTAGTTTCAGTCCATGATTCTGACACCAGTTGCTTGTTTGAGACAAACCTTTCTGCAGGATGGCTAAGATATTTGCAGATTTAGCGACTTCTCCCAGCTTGCTAACTTAGCCAACCAGAGCCCTTTGGTGCTGTTTTTTACTTCAGATGAGTAGATGCCAAACAGGAGTGGTCCAAGCACTGAACCCTGGAGAACTCCACTGGTGACTTGTCTCTTTATGGATGGTAGCTTCCACTCATTTGATCTCCTGCATCCTATCTATGAACCAGTATGGCAATCCAGCAGGTGATATAGGGGTTCATTCCCAGTTTATTAAGTTTTCTATTATTCCTAAATGGGGGGATTGTGACAAAAGCCTAGGCCAGGTCAAGATATGCCAAGTGTATCATTTTACCTTCATCCATTGCTTTGGTGACATTTTCAAAAAAATCCAAAAGGTTGAGAAAGCATGACCTGTTCTTAGCAAATCCAAACTGAGACACATCCATTGCTTGGAGGTTCCCTGTGTTCTTAATGATTAATTCCATGATAAGTCTTTCCATGGCTTTGCATATGAAGTTGGTCAGACTTATGGGCCTGTAACTGCCTGGGTCTATGGAAGTTCTCCTTCATGCAGGGGATTGACTGTAGCTGTTCTCCATTCTGTTGGTACAAAACCTAATGGTGGCTGAGGTTGAACAGTGTTGTTTGGGGGGGGTGCTAAATCATGCTTCATGCTATTTAAGATGCTTAAAGGGGTATTGTCAGGAGCCATTGATGCAGTGTTTTTAGGTTTTGATAACACTTTTAGTACTTGGTCTTGTGTTATAGCTGGAGGCCAATCAGTTTCAGGTGTATCTTATGGGATAGACAAAAGGGAGAGAGGGGTAAAGGTTGAGCTGAACTTATTGGCAAGTAGGTGCCTCAGTGTAGGTACCATCATTCACGATCACCTCAGTATTGTGTTATACTTCTGAGATTATAAACATAATTAAAAAAAAAGGCTTTGTGATTATCTTTGGCTCAGGTGGCTATTTTAGGCACAAGCTTGGCTTAGGTGGATCTTATGAAGTTCCTGAATTGCTTTGTTTATTTCAGTGATGGAGGCTCTACCATTCTGGTAATTACTCTTCTTACTTTTGGTCAAAATTATCCTCCCTTTATTGTAAAGCTTGTTGATATTGTGGTTCCACATGAGGGGTTGTTTCTGGCATTTGCCCTGTGCTTGTTTCCACAGGTTACAGCTGCATCTGTGAGCTGTTTATATGCTGGTATAGTCTAGGGATGTATATTTCTGCATGTTCAGTGGAGTTGCCAGGTTATAGATTTTAAACCATGTGTCAGACATTACATAGGTGTTTATATCCTCCAGAGTGAGAAGGGCTTGTAGGGAATAGAGTGGAGATTCTTTTTCAGACTCCTAGCATTAATCAGTAACACCTTCATATTCTCCTTTGCTTGCTTTGTTATGTTGGTAGGTTTATCAGGTTGGCATTGCCTAAAAAAAAGCACTATGGGGGTAAACAATGTCATTGCCATTAATCAGAACCCTAGAGGGGCAGATAGAGGCCATCCCTGATGAAGCAGCATGATCTGTCAATCATATTCTCCTAGGCTGACAAATATCAAACCCTCTTTGAGTGACACCAAAAACTAAGCCAATTATTGAATTACTTCAGGTGCAACTGACTGTGGTTAAGACCCCTCTTCAGGTCACTGCCAGCTATAGGACCCCCTCCATGAATCAGGACATCCACTCAGCCTACTTGGATCTACTTCAATCAGTCAAGATACAACCAAACACCTTGTTTTGTGGTGACTTTAATTACCCATCCATTGACTGGGTAAATTATATACGTTCTAACTCACTTGCCCAAAGGTTCCTGGACTTCACTAACTCCAATGCCCTGGACCAGCTGGTTGACACACCCAGAAGGGTCTCAAACATCCTGGATCTGGTGCTCACTAACAAGAGGGACTGATGCACCACCACCTGTGTATGGCCATCCTTGGTGAGATCTGACAACAAATCAGTCTCGCTATAAATAATAGCACAACACCCCCCCTTAGCAACAACTAGACTAAAAAACTTCTCCAAGACAAATTAACCAATTACACCCTCTTACGTGACAGCATAAATAGCTTCTTTGCCCCTCCCCCCACTGATGGAACAGACACCTATGCTGTGTTATACATGAATGCTTTATACAAGCATCTGTACAATTGTATTGACTCTGCTGTACCTGATAGAACCAAAGCTAGATCTTTAAGGAAAAACAAACCTGCCTGGTGGACAACTGCCATTAATAGGCTATACAAAGGAGAAACAAATTGCTGTCTAAAAGTAGGAAGGAACGGTCTCAAAACTGGAAACACTCCCTTCTCAACTTAAACAAGCAAATAAGATTCTTAGTGAAGTCCTCTAAAGCTAATTACAAATCCAAATCCTCCTTTCCCTCATTAGACCCATCATAGAGTACAACACCCTGTTTGGTATGTACCTCACAAGACATCTACAACAACTGGAAAGGCTGCAGAAACACCTCAATAAAAGAATCACAGGCCTAAAGCAGATGCCCTATGCTGACCGACTAAATAAACTCCAGGTATACTCTGTTGCATATCGTCTACTCAGAGGCGATCTCTGCTTAACATACAAGGCCATGTCAAACCCAGAGCTGTTGGACATGCTACACTTAAAGAAATCCAAATCCATCACAGCCACACGCTCCAGGGACCTAAACCTTGTCATCACAATGAACAAAACATGCTGGAAAGATAGGTTCCTGACCCAGAGACTACACAGACTCTGGAATAGACTGCCCATACATGTCAAGCAGAGGCCTCTTTGGCCCTCTTCAAAAGGAACCTTGACAATTGGATGGGAGATAGGAAATTTACCCCGGGGATCACGTCAGTCGCCCTGCTAGACAGGGGTCCAGGGAAGTAAAAATTGTGGGAATAAATAGCCAGGGAATTGTTATGGCTAGGCTTGTAATAGGCCCTAGGGCCAATAGCCTAGTACCAATCTATGAGCCTATGAACCTAAATTAGCTTTGCCAACTAAGGGTAACCACAATGAATTCTTTAATTACATCCGTAACCTCAAAGGTAAGGCCCAGATTTGTGCTGAACTCATAGTTAATTGTACTACATATACCGAACCTGTGGCTATAGCAAACCTGCTGGCTGACAGGCTCAGAGAAAACATCACTCCCCTGTCCCTGCCACATATACCCCAAAGCACCCCTAACACCTGTCCCCCACCTAGTATCTCTTAGGAGCAGTTCTTAAATGCCCTTTCCCAGGCCAAAAACACAGCCTCTATAGGACCAGACAACATCCTGGGCTGTGTTCTACATGGGTTAAAACAAGAATTAGCATCACCACTGGGCACACTTTTCAATCACATCCTAAGCACTGGCTTCATTCCAGCGGAATGGAAAATGGCTACTAGATCCCGGGAACTATAGACCCATTAGCCTGATCAGACTTTATCTGCAAGGCCATGGAAGGAATCATCATGGACCTTATTAACAAAGATATAGGAAATCTCCAAATACTTGACCCCACCCAGTTTAGCTTTGCCAAGGGGAGATCATGCCTGTTGAACTTGGCAGACTTTTTCGAGACAGTCACCAAAGCCCTAAATGAGGGCAAATCTTTGACACAATCCCCCACTCAGGCATCATTGATACACTCACCCAGCTGGGTATCAACCCATATATTGTCAGATGGGTTGCAAACTGGATCACTAATAGAACTCACACAGTCAAAATAGGGGACTCCACCTTCTTCAGCAGACCCATAACCAGTGGTGTTCCAAAGGGATCAGTTCTGGGACCCCTACTTTTTGGAATCTACTTCTCTGAAGTACAGGCTAAAACTAAAGGACTGTGGCTGTCAAAGTTTTCTGATTACTGCAAACTGGGAGCAATCACTGAAATGCCTAGCAATGTCAACATCCTGCAAGAAGGTGTTATGCAGACTAATGACTGGTGCCAAAGTCATGGTCTTAAACTTAATGCAAAAAAATGCATTATCATTCCCTTCAGCAAGGGTGATGCTCCTGCAAACTACCACATCAATAGCAATAACCTAAGCACACAGTCAGTGGGGAGAGAGCTGAGCACACAGGTTAACAGCAACCTTAACTTTGATCACCATGTCTCCACAGTGGTAAGAAGGGCATTTTATATCGCTCATTTCATAAGTAAGGGATTGCCTCCAGGAAAAAAGAGGTTATAACCCCCCTGTACTCTTCCCTCATCAGGCCAATAACAGAGTACAATGCTCCCTTTGGTGCGTTCCTTTCCAAACAGCTACAGTAAATGGAGAGACCACAAAGGCTCCTTACAAATAAAATTCAGGACTGAAATCACTGTCACTTTACTCTGTGTTATACAGACTGCTCAGAGGCTACCTGTGCCTTGCATATAGAGCAATTGCTGACCCAACTTTAATGGAAATGCTGCACATTTTGAAGTCAAATGGCACACGGGTCACTCACTCAAAGGACCTTTACCTGGTATGTATATCAAACAGAACTTGCTAGAGAGACAGATTTGTCTCACAAAGGTTGCCCCACGTTTGGAACAAGCTTCCTATTCATGTTAAACAAAGCCCCTCGTTGGCCCTATTTAAGCGTAATTTGGACTATTGGATGGGTAACTGGAAATTCACCCTGGGAATTCCACCTGTGTCCCTCTTGGACAGGGGCAGTAGGTGCTGATTTTAGTGTCTGCTTGAACCAGACACCCTTGGGTTGAAGTTGGCTAAGCTTGTAAGGGCCCTGGGGCAATTAGCCCAGTAACATCCTATGATGCTATAATTCTATGAAGTCAAATATTTTTTGATCATATTACTGCACCATCCTTGGAGAAGGTAGAATGTTGGCTCATACCTGCCTGGGACACAGTCTGAGAGCTCCTTCCTATCTCTCTCTTCATATAGCCAGAAAGATAAATCTCGAGTCACTGACACCCACATGTACTATCACAGAGTCATACTGGTACTTGCTGTTCAAGGACTTGAGTGCATGTGTGTTAAAGGATCCTTTCAGAAGACAAGCAAATGACTGTCACTCTTTCCTTGCTCAGCCTATTAAGAGGTACATCTGTATGTCTTACAATGGAGTCACCTATAACAAGAATGCTTGTGGGTAGGTACCTTACCTACGGGCTCAGCACCTGTGACTGGGACTCCTTGCACTATGTGAGGATGTAAGCTTAACTTGCTGAGTGTGTTTTGTGCTTGTGTTACATTTTGTAGGTCTTTGGAGTTTAGGGAAGTTACTCTTTAGAACCTCAGCATATGATGAATTACGTGTACTGTGTTTGGCCATCATGAAGTGTGATGTGTAGTGTACTGCTGATGATTTTGGTGTCTGAAATTACTGTCTGTGAGATTGTTTACTCCAAGACAATATATATGTACATCTCTCACACACTATGGTACGCTGTTTGAGTAATAGATGATAATCAGGCAGCATGAGACAATTATTTACACTGTCTCAAGGTACCCATCTCAATCAGGCAGCATGAGACAATTATTTACACTGTCTCAAGGTACCCATCTCAATCAGGCAGCATGAGACAATTATTTACACTGTCTCAAGGTACCCATCTCAGTCAGGCTAGGTAGAGAAGTTGTGGGAAACTGCTGTTCTATGGTTCTGACAGGAATGGCTCAGGTGGACAGGGGTAAGTATAACTGCATGGCACTCGGTTTGTTTAGAATAATGTTTGGGTGGACTTATTACTAAGGTGTGGGGAAATGGCTAGCTATTTGATCAAGAGTGCACTGCAGCTCAAGGTTTGTTTATTTGCACTTGGCGAAGGTTATTTGAGACTCTGATCTGGATTTCTAAGGTTGTATAGATTTTGCAGGTCTCTTATAGGGAAAAACACTCTTGCACAGGCTTTCCATTATAGAGCAAGTCCAATGACCTCAGTGCCATGCACTGAGTGCAGTTCAACATAGCTTTATTTTTAAATTCCCCTATTGATGAAAAACTTGTTTCGCCCAGTTCAGCACTTTCCACATTTATCTGAGTCTTGAAATAAAAGATCCTGGATGGGGACAGCAGCAGCTCTATGTAGATTATAGCAGATGAAATAAAGAGGAAGCCAATCAAATGAAGACAATGCTGGGGCTCTGTGACTTCAGAACCTGTAGTAAATCACAGTTCGCATAGTCCTATTACTCTGAGCTGTAGGCCAGTGACCCCAGGTAGGTTAGAATTTCAGAAACTTTAGCTTTACAGTGTGGCAGGGGAAATGTAATTGATGACAAAGAGTACGGAGCAGCAGGAAATCATTACTTCATGTATCAGATGGGGCTGGAAGTTGTAACAATGTAGCAGATACAAGAATAGGGGAGAAAACAGTCAAACATCATTCATCTGTATAATCTAAATAATTGCTCATGTTAAATGGCACAGTGGTGCACTGAATAGCATTGTCGCCTCAGCAAGAAGTTCCCTGGTTTGATTCTTGGCTGGGTGCCTTCTGTGCAGTGTTTGCCTGTCCTCCCTGTGTTTGTGTGGGTTTCTTCCCCCATTCCAAGTGCATGCAGCAGATGGCTTGGACCCTCTAAATTGGCCCTAGGTGTGGTGTGGATGAATTACTGTGGAAGGACTAGCCACCCAGTGGTGTAAACCTTGGCTCTAGCTTCTTCTCCTTGTTGACATGACACCCTGACCCCATGTGAAAAAGGGGATTTAAGCTTATTTTACACATTGCATTACACTAACACTTTATCTGAATTGTATAAATTAATTTTATTGCTGTACATTTCTCAGGGCTGAGACTGAAACCGGTAACTTGTGATCAGTTCTCTACCTTGGTTTACAAATTCAAATAAATAAATATCAGTAACTGAAAATATGGCTATGTGTCTAATGATGTATTATATCGCTTTTTTTTGTTTGATTGTTTTTTGAAAACTGAAAATGTGGCTGTCCTTACTGGACAACCCTTTATCTAAAGAAAATAAGTGCATAAATAAGAAAGTAAACAGATAACTAGCATGCTTTATTTTATTAAATCCCATGGAAAGGAAAAACTTCACATTGAAATGGAAAGTATTCTTGACATGGACTGTTATAGAAGAGTTTGTTTTATTTATTTATTTTTTAATTCCACATAACTGATTTATGCAAAAACATTTTACCTTTAAGAGTCAACTTGATTTTTAGAAGCCATTTGTTTAATTATAAACTTGGGTATAGGCAATACGTTTCTCGCTTATGCAAGGATGTGGTGCCCTCTTGTGGTCATGATCTAAACAACTGTGTCTTTCAGAGATGGCATACTAAACTGTTTTAAAAATATTAATGCTATGTAGCAGCTTAATTTCTACAGAAGTTTTTGTTGTGGCCGTTTTGCTGACCTGCTGTTATCTTTCCCTTGCAGTATACCTTGGATTAGCATCACTGCAGTTCATTCATTGTTGCTTTTTTCTTTACTTTAAATGCCGCTAATATTTTTCCTGACTAGGCTATCCTTTTTGAAATTACTCAGTTTTGGATGAGGCCTGGGAAGTCAGTAATTCTGCAGTACCTACTTTATCCAATTCTAGAATATTGGGAGTGGAGTCTATCCCAGAACTAAGTGGGTTCAAGGTATTCAAAGTAGAGAAGTTAATCATGTACACACAAAATCAGAAAGGAAGACTGCTGGTAAGTTAAAGAACCTAACTAAATGTCCCAAATTATGATATTTTTAAGGACCTGAACTGCTACAAGCAAAGAAAAAAAAACAAAAGCATTCCTTAGGTAACGTTGTCACTAAGCTCAGGTTCAGAAACTATGACACAAATGAAATATGTCAAGTACACACAGTGAATGATTTTACTGTTATGAGTTACTCTGCTCATAAGATATTTGATCTGATGATGCAAGGAAACATTAACACAACTGATTATGACAAAGCTTGGGTATATCAACTATTGGATGGTTGCAGCTATATATATATATATATATATATATATATATAAGATTTGGCAAATTAAAAGAATTACAGTCAAGCCTTACACAGGCAATCAAACCTTTTCCACAACAACACAGACTTGTCTCCTTTCATCTAAGAGAAGGATGGTGAATGAATGGAAAACATTACAACTACATTGTAACCACTCAAGAAGAAAATTGTAATACCACGACCAAAAAGCCAGCAGCACCCGTTCCAAATAGAAGTAAAAATATTCCACTGGAATACAAAAGTAAAAGCACGATTTCTGTTTCACCAATAAGCACTTCTGGCACACAGATAAAAATCTGTTTTAATTTCACAGTGTTGAAGCAGTAAAAAACAGCACAATATTAACTTCCAAATAAAACTCCTAGCCTCGGCCACATCAGCCTTTACAGAGTAAAATGCTCACTCTGAGCATGTTATTTTATAACCATTCTAAAACTAATTAATCAATTAACTACCCTAAACATTTTTAAAGCAGTATACACATCATTATAAAGTTGCATAGACAAACATCAAATAAAACTCTGCCAGTGACATTCTTTATTTAATCCAATCGGTTGTAAAGTATTGTATTTCATAATAAAAACTGATTCTTTTTTTCTTAATAAATATTTCAATGAATCTTCATTTAAAAAATATGCAGGAATATGTTCTAATACTGTTACTTGTAAACTATCAAATTCACCTTTGTGAACTGTATTAAAATGTTTATGCTTTTTGGTCGTGGTATTACAACATTACAACTACATTTAACTGAGACAGTATCAGCACCAAGAGCTTAGTTAAGAACATGGGTAATATCACAGCATAAGTAAAATGCTTCCAATATAAAAGCATATCTATTTTAACAAGGCGACTTCATCATTACCCAAATGAATTTAATTTCCTGCCCTTCCTTACTCAGCATGCTAATTGCTCTTAACAACTCATACCATGTATTCTAGCATATACTGAACATCTATGGCATCCTCATACTACTTTAAATATACATTTCCTTTAAAGTCTCATAGTTATCTAAGCAAGACAGTGCAACTTAAGAATTCTTTACTTAACTTTTTTGTTAATAGGTTCATAGGCATTTACTAGGCTAATGACAAGGGCCTTTTATAGCCTAGCCATGCATCCCAAATCTCTGACAAGTTCTGACACCCTTGATAAGTGTAAGCATGGGCCTGGGAGATGAACCATTTACAGGTTACCTGTGTCCATTAGAGACATGAGTGCCAAACTAGAAATGAATTTCCAGTTTCTCATCCAGTTATCCAAGTTGAACTTGAATTGGGTTAGGGAGGAACTCTGATTCACATGAATGGGGAACATGTTCCATAAAAGTATACCTGCACTCTATTTCAAACCCATGATCACTGCATCTGCAGAACAGTGGATCATCCCACCAAGCCAAACAGCTGCTAATGAACTGTTTCATTCCTTCAGTCTCCATTTGCCTGCTGTGTAACTCTTGAGTAAGTCACATAACCAGACAGTCCTCTCCGGTCAGACCTAAAAGGTACACTTGTCCCGTGGATAACCACATTAACAAATAAAAGTAGAAAGAAATTAAAACTTCATGTGTTACAAGGCATACCCATTACTCAATGACAACAAGGTTACAGTCCACACTGAAAAGCACCACTTGATAAACTTTGAAGACAGTTAAGATGAAGATAGCAAAATATGAGCAAATGTAAATTCTTCAGGAAATTATTGACTTACTTGTGGATTGATAAACTAATAAAATCTTCACATAAAAAGGAAAACAGCAGTGAAGGCTCTTTGATTTCAAGATGTTTGCCAAATATAATCTACCCAGTGACTTCAGGATATTATGAGTGCCAGTTGTGAATGCCCTGAATGCCCTACTATGCCACAGAGCTCCTTGATAATGAGTTAAAGTATGGGGAGGGGTCTTTAGTCTAAACAAAGAGGAAATGCTATCTTCTACTGCCCTTAGGATCTTTAACTCAGTTATTCCCCAGGCAAATGATGCCTCACCTTATGGCTAGAGTGTGCTTGTTTGCCTTGTGCTACCAACTGGAGAAGAGAAGCCAATAGCCATTGCAAACAAGGCATTATGTAAAGCTGAGCAGAGATATCTGCAAATTCAAAGGGAATCCTTAGGCACGTCTCCTAATAGTGAACATTCTCAATGACTACTTGTCTGATCAGACATTACAATACTCACTGATCATCAAACTGTGCGTGCTTTGAACCGATTTAAGGACTCCTTCGTGGGTAGTTGCTATACTGTAGAGGAGGTCATTGAAACCATTAGCTATATTGTGAGCAAGGCTGAATTTGCTTATCAGGCATGGAAAGAGGCTGTCAGCACTGTGCCGACATAAAGCGCTAGCAGGGGGCTGTGGCAGACAAAGTGTTCTGTTGTAGGAAAATAAACCAGTGGAGCATCATTAGTGGGCACCTCACTGTGTGAGCACCATCAGCGCATGTGTAATCATGGGTGACTATCAGAATGCAAGTAACCATTCCACCTGTGTTGACAGAAAGTTTTCAACAAGACTGGTCAGGATGAAAGCTACTGTTAGGAAGTGTATTTGGTATAGCAGAAATGATGCACATCTGAAAATATAGGTGAACGAGGTGAGAGTCCAACAACAAAGTATAAACCTTGTCAAGTCCAGCAAACAAGGATTTGTCCAACTAGACCTTGGCAAAAGACAGTGCTCATGAATGTGTGTGTGACAGCTATTTATCAGCATTGCAGATGGACACAACTAATTACTAACAAGTTTTCCTCTTGCAGTCCTCCCTACTAATAAAACAATGAAGAATCTGGAAAGAAATTGCAACCATTTCCAGACTCATGTGCAATTCCTCACAGACAGCTGAAGTTTACCTCAAGTACACTCCAAGACTTTGAAAAGATTGATAGTCGATTTACACTTTCTGTGTCATCTAAACACTGACAGGTTCACTTAAAGATGTATTTACAAGGGAATGAGCAGCCAATTTCATGACAAAAGTGAGTCATATTCAGCGACCGGATAGATTAATGCAGGTATCCAGAAATCCATCTTTGTTGACCACAGATTACACCTACTAAGATTTTTTTGTTCTGTAGACTCTCACAACTGCATTTATTATGGCAATTAATAAACTGCAGCACCAATGGCATTACATGTTTTAAAAGGTACATTTTATTTATATTTTTATGTTGGACAAGCATCATAGCCTGTGAAAACTATATTAAATTCTAAAGAAGAAGAATACAGTGGGCAGACATGCTGTAGAACATTTTGCAGCAGCATTTACCTTTATTAGCTGAAAAGCTGTACATTTAGGACCTAGGGGAAATTACAAGTTTGTAAGAAAGGAAACCTTCTTGAATATTTCAGTTAGGCTTCAAAGCTGAGGAATGTTCGGTGAAGAAACCAGCAGTCTAGATTCCTGTGACTGCTTACACTGATATAAAATTTGTTCTATATACATTATTGATAACATTTCAGACACTGGGTAGAATTATACAGTTTTATATCTGCTGGGGATAGTGCTCTGCATTTTACTTTCTCCACATCCAGCAATTTAAATGTCTTTGGTTGTGCTTCTAGGCTGTTTGTTTGTCAGTTTAAACCTTCCATGTAAATTATAGCTTTGTGTTTGCTTAAGAGTAGGAGTGGATTGCCTGTTTTAGCAGAATAATGGAGATTGTGAATCTGGAAAAGTAAGGATGTTTGTTCTGTCATTTTATATAGTGAACAAACCACATAGATTAGTATTTTTTACAAGACAGAATGCAGCAAGTATATAGAACAACTTTTTTTATGACCAAGGTAGTAATAAAAAACATTCTATACTGTAAGTTCCTTCACTAATCTGCTATTTATTCAGTACTACATCTTCCTTTCCTTCCTTTTCAGAAGTGCACCGTTTTCCAATCCAGGCAACACTAGTCTGGTCAAACACGTAGTTGACAGTGTACTACACTGCTCTATCTGTTGTCCAATCAAATGAACTCCAAATACTGCTATTGACTGTTTCTCACTCTTTTTCCCAGCATGCAAAGCACAGGAGGAGAGTGAGAGCCAATCAGTAACCATCCAGCCATCCATGTCACGTACGTGACTGCAGACGTGGCAGTCCTATCCCCTTCCAATTTACCATGGTTACAAACCGAATAGACTTCTGGGCATTTGTCACTGATGCCTTCTCCTTTTAATCTGGACTGCTTTTACAGCAGTCCAGATTTACAGAAACTAGTTTTTTTTTTTAAACCCAGAACACGCTGAGCACGCATGCTCGCGCAGTTCGAGTTCCGGGACTTTAACAGCAAGTCAAGTCAGACTTGCAGCTAACTGAGCTAACATATTTTATCTTTTTTTTTTCTTTCTTTTTACAGCTGCTGCCCTGCGGTCCAATGGCACAAGCCACCCCTGGAAGAAATACTTCAAATTATAAACAAACTTCATGAGTAGTACAGTTACAAAGACAGTGTGATCTACTCCCATGTGGCATTTAGAAGTACTACATAAGAACAGCCATGACAAATTATACTAAAACCTCAAGTAAGGGTGTATGTGGTAAGCTGGTATTAATGAAGACGGCTATTTGTATGGTTTATTTTATTTTATTTATTTATTTGACATTTGTTGACAGGGTTAGTCTGACTGGGCCCCTTTTTCAGCAGAGCCCTGAGGAGAAAAGCTCCAAAAAGTACGAGTAAAAAAAGTGTCACATGACAGAGTTATAACTAAAATTACAATTATTACAATACGTATGAGATGTATGTCGAAACAACATGCTAGAAAATGGTCATTAAATTGAAAGCATAATATAGTATAAAGTTTCATACAATAGTAAGCAGAATGCAGAAAATATAGATAAGTTTGCAAAACAGAATGTAAGAAATATATAAACAGGAGATAAGCCCAGGGCAACCGCCAATTTCCAAGACTACAGCTGTGGAAGCTGTAGGAACTACCAACCATTAGTAGACTTTATTAGAAGCAGAGGCAGAGAGAGGTGGGAGAAAAGGTTGCTGCTATAGTATTATAGGAGGGGAGGTGGATTAAGTTGGGTCATAGCATAAGCATGCCCATGATATACGTAGAGTTTCCTTTCGTGTTGTTTTGAAAGAGTTGGGATTAGAGATCTGTCTGGCACTTAGACATGGTATTTGATTATTAGGTCCTATGTATTTATGTTGGCAGGGAGACAGAGACTCAACATTTGTAAATAAAGATGACACGATGGATGTTCATACCACGGACACATTGACAAAGCAGAGGTAAGTATAGAATCGCTGAAGTGGTAATTCTGATGACGAGAGCAATTAGGTGGAGAGATTGAAACAGTAGACAATGGTTTGAAGGAAAGCATGGAGATACTATGGTGAAAAGATAGAGTATGTAAATAGAAAGATGGAATGAGGAGAAGAGAACGAGGGTAAGTGATGAGGCATCTACAGTCCCTTGTAAAGGCAGCTACCCTGGAATTCTGAAAGGGTTACCACGAGTGGTAAGCCATACTATGAATGGACAGTCCTCACAGTAACCCTTTCAAATTCAGAGATGGCCTTATCATAGAGATTTTCTGAGAGTAGGAAAATCACCATTGCCAAAATGCCCACTGGCTGTGCTGAAGGATAATAAAACAATCTGTGGGAGACTGGCATAATGGTTATGGTATTTACCTTCCAAACATAAGGTGCAGGGTTTGGTTCTCACATAGGGTAATTGGCTAGGCTTAAAAATAGCCCACAAGGGCAGTTAGCCTAGTACTAATCTATGAACTATGAACAAATCTGGAGAGTGGTTACCGCTAATTAGTCATGTTCATGTGCAGTCTCATAAAATGCTTGTGGTAAGTGATTTATGAAGACAAGTGATGAGCAATTCATAAAGCCGCTCATCTGTGTTAAACAGGCTAGCCGGCAGTGCTAATTAACACGGCCAAAAAACTGTGGTCACCCATTCATGCCAATGGGAGGTAAGTTTAATGATGTAGTAGTGGTAGGGGATGTGAATGTCAGGTACGAATGCACTGGGATAACTGTGTGTGTGTTTCTGTGTGTCAGTTTGGGTGGTCAGATAGGGGATACAGAGGGTAGATGTGTGTGTGTGTGTGTGTGTGTGTGTGTGTGTGTGTGTGTGTGTGTGTGTGTGTGTGTGTGTGTGTGTGTATGGGTAAGCGTGTGTCTGAGTTTATTCCAGTGCACTGGGGGTAAGCATGAATGAATGTCTGTTTTGTGTGTGTGTGTGTGTGTGTGTGTGTGTGTGTGTGTGTGTGTGTGTGTGTGTGTGTGTGTGTGTATGTGTGTGTGTCTGTGTCTGTGTTTGTGTGTGTGTGAGAGAGAGAGAGAGAGAGAGAGAGAGAGAGAGAGAGAGTGAATGGGAGGTGCCAGTGATTTTTAACATAACCAGGAAATAAGGTCTATTCAGATACATGCAAATTAGCCAATAATGAGGTCTTAAAGACTTCTCTGAATCTCTTGTTCCACAACCAACTACTCTGACCTATCTATGATAGGCAGTTTATGAGGATACAAACCATGTCTCTGAATCGAGCCATAGTCTTTTAGGGTTTGTAATAACATGCAAATGCTCCTTTTCCAAATTTAGTGACTGATTTCTTGGTTTCTAAGAGGTCTGAATCTAAATATGACAAATAATGTGAGCATATCTCTCAAGTGTACCTCATTACAAGGAATGTACCTCATTTGGGATCTTAAAAAGTTCACGTTCCTCGAAGTTCCACATTGAAAGTGTCTGTTAAATATTCAGTGTTAGGAATTTGTTAAATGATATCCATGATAAATAGAAATTAATTAATTAATTAATTAATTAATTAATTAATTAAAATACCATTTTTATAAGTAAAACCAGTATATTTAACCATCCTATGACCCTCCTAGCTGAAGTTGTTTGTAAGCTTTTAATACGTTCCACATTTTGCCCTTTTGTTCCAGTTATGAGGGCTAGTGCTCCACATTTTGGAGATGAAAGGTTGAAAGCTATAAATGGAAGTGAGGGAAATTAGTAAGAATGACAAGTTAAAAAAAAGACATAATTCTGGTCAAAGTAAGTGAATGCATGAGAAGCAGAGTGAACGCAAGCTTAGGGTGCAACAGTTAAACAAAAAAAGCACCAAAGAGTATAGACAGACCAAAAACAAATCAAACCCTTGGACCCATGGCTGGTTCTTTGTCCTTTCCAGCCATGAGTCCAAGGGTTTGGTTTTTCTAAGGTGCCATGGTTATCATTTGCATCAGAGCAGTGCGCAGCATGAGGCGGAAGGTGTAAGAAATGCAAAATGCTGGAATATTTTGCTCTTGTTTGGAAAACAGTTAATTAAAAAAGTTCTTCTGAAAATAAAAGCAATAAAAAATGTCCATAAAGCTTTTGTACTGGGTTCAGTCAGTACTATGTCCATATTTCTAAACTGTCCAAATTTTCACAGAAAGTTCAGATTTTCCTCATATTTTGGTGTGTTCCTCATTAAAAATGTGGTTTTCTGGCAAATCATTGATGGCTAAAGCCACTAAATAATCCAGACATTTGAATTTCACACTTTATATCCTTCAGAAAATGCATATGAGTATAAAAACTGTTATTCTAGCAACTTTCTAAGTTTATAAAAACAATAATTAAAATTTGTCCCTTGTTGTGGGCCTTTGTCCACCCACTGAGTTTGGCTTTGTCCAGATGTTTTGCATTAAGAGGTTGGGTGGAATAACATTGTCTGATACTGAAGCAGACTGGTAAGTAAAACGTCCTATTCATGGAACTCAAGGGAGTCTCAGGACTGATGCAGGAGATGATGTTAATGTGATATCACATGCTACCTATAGAAGTTTCTTGAAGTATTCACTATTGCATGAAGCGGAGACTGAAATTGATAGCACTACAGGCAAGCTCAAGTATCCTAGTAAATTTCTGTCCATAACTGATTGGAAGGGGCACAGATCTGAGTGTTGTGTTTATATGCTGGATGGTCCATACATCAGTAATCCCCTCAGCAGAGCTGTGTCATGCAAGATGGGCTTAACTGCCAGAATAAATAAAGTCAAAATGTAGATGTGCTTGGTGAATGTGGTGTTCTTAACTGTGAACCAGTAGAGATTAAATTAAAACAGAACACTCTTCTGTATACCTTGACCACAGCTAGGATAGTGCCATTACTACGCTGTCTAATAGCACTGGTGTTTAAAAGAATGCAAAGGCTGGAAGCAGGCAAGGTCAGAGTAACAGCCATGTTATAAAACCTATCTTGTATAATGGAGTTAAAACTATTCTTTTTTTGGTCCCCCCGGGACATCATTACATTGGTTGGGCTCCCGGTGCCATGTGTCTATGTCTACTCTATAAACTTGTCTCTGACCCAACCAGACTTACTCTGACATTGCTGGGGCCAGTCATTGATCATAAGGGCATCCAGGGGTCTTCTGTCCTGGGGGATTATTTTATGCTCTACCAATTCACTGCCCTGTTTGTGTTTGAGGGAAACTTCCCCCCAATGATCTTCACTTCCTCTAAGGGAGCATCATTGGTGAACACCCTCCCACCCAGGATAAGCACACCCATCCCCCCATCCCTTCTTGCTGCTCTGTCAGTTGCCCAAGGTGCTTAATGAAGCTGTTTTGACTGGGCTGTAGGCAGGGTTTTATCCCTCTACATCACCAAAACAGCCAAGTTAAAACCATTGTTAAGCACGTCTTGACTTCTTCGCCAAGTCTGTGCCAGATTTATGAACTGTGTTATATATTTAAAGAGACTTGCTAAATAGGGATGTACTTTCATTATGGAAGATATATAATGCCACGCTTTTAGCAGAGTAAAATAGATACTAACAACAGCTGCAGGACTATCATACTATGATTTCCCAAAATCGAGAATTTGTCAGTGCTGATGCTAGTAGCAATGAACTAGGTGCAGTGTTACTCCAAATAGTTAAATGGATGGTTAAGTTCATTTGCTTAGTGCTCCAGAAATCTTCACGCATTGAGAAAGGGTGCTTTGCAAGTATATGGGCATGTGAGAAGTTATCCAGATAAATATTAGGGCTCAGGTGTTTCCAGCCCCAGAATGACTATAAAACATTGGTTCTACTGATCAGTTCATATGTTCTAGACAATGTGCCACCCAGATGCCAGATACTGCTAACGGGACTGAAAAGATTCAATGCCGCAACAATCCATATACCAGGAAAACAGCTTGTTGTAGCAGAGTTATTCTCCAGGAATCCTGTACGTGACCAGTGATCTACAGATACTGAAGAAGAGAATGCCACCTATGTGCAGAGAGTAATAACACCAACACCTGTAACAGCTAAAAGACTAGAAAAGGTCAACCAAGCTACCAAATATGACCATCAATTACAAATGGTTAACCAATATATTTGAAATGGGTGTCCAAATAGCTGGACACAAGCAATAAATCTAATGCATAGGTAGTACACAGTCAGAGCTCAACTATCAGAGCATAATGGTTTATTGTTTTACCAAGACGGAATTATAGTACCCTCATTATGGTTAAGAGAAGTGCTGCATCAAATACATGAAGAGCAGCAAGGAGTCACAAAATTCACTGAAATAGCCAGTGTCAGCACAGAGGCCAAACATCAGCAAAGACATAGGCAAGCTAGAGTCCTAGTGACAATTTGTATTGTCACAAGCATCTCAAAGTAAGAGCCATTAGTTGGGAGGGTGGCCTAATGGTTAAGGTGTTTGCCTTGCAAACACAAGATACAGGGTTTGAGTCTCACAAGGGATAATTGGCTAGGCTTAAAATGTCTCGCAAGGGCAGTTAGCTTAGTATGAATCTATTAATACTGCTGCCTTTAACATAAAGTACTTGGTAAGAGACAGCTACTAACATGTGAAATTGATAGCAAAAAATGCAACATAATTGTGGACTGTTATTTTTATAACATACAAATATTTCATAAGCTAAACACAATCAGCCAAAAAATGATAGCATTCAAAATTATGTTCTCATGATATGGAATACCTATTGAACTGGTTACAGACCATGATACATAGTTTAGGCTGACAGAGTTCCAACAGTTTATTGATGAGTATGATTTTACACACTCTCTTTCAAGTCCTCACTATTCTCAGTCAAATGGTGAGGCTGAGAGCTCTCATGTTATATTGAGCTATTTCACACTATTCTACAGGAGGAAGCTCATCATAGCTAATGTTTGAAAGACAAAGGACTGACATGCCAATGTTAACATCATTACTTGAGCCAGAAACTATTCCTCACAGTTCAGTCAAATATGATAAACCAATGAGCTAAAGTTCATATAAAAAAAGTCTGACAAACGCTGTTCTGCACAGACTGCCTAGGCCAGGCCAAGTGTGCCTCAAGTTACAAGTGGAGAACAAGTGAAAATAGACAAGAGCTGCAGTGCCGAAGACTAATGAAATGAGGTCTTAAACGGTCTAAACAGAAGATGGTCCCAAGGTGCAATGAAATCGGAAGCCTATCTGTGTGGCTACTAATGAGTTTTAGCTTGTCAGTAGTGTGCTGGAAAAATAAACCTCATGTGTTTGAGCCAAGAAAAGAAGGTGCGCATTGTATGAGTGAGTGCTGTCATGACCTACTGTCCAAGACAGAGTGGAAGTTCAAAATCCATGTTGTGTAATGACAGATGGTGCCAACAGATCCCCAGAATGAGACAACCAAGTGTGATTGTTCCTGATCCTGCTATAATTGCTGTGCCAAAAGACTGTAAATCGATAATGTCAATTATAACTGTTTGCCTAATAGTTTTCCTTCCACAGGTTCTAGTAACATGTCTAGCTCCAGTTTCTGTGCTACACATGTCCCACAGTGGATGTGAAGTCTGAGCACTGATTTGTTGCCAGAACTGTAACTGTAAAATATTTCACAAGTAGTGAAAGAGTATGACATAATCTTGGAGAAAGTTTGGTCCCTGCATCTCGTTGCTGTATCTGTGACCTTCTCCTGAGGATCTTGTTCATTGCTTATTGTTTCCTTTCACCCAGCCTGCTGGGAGATAGGTTCAATAAACAGGACACTTCACACCTACAGTGAGACTTTGCACTTCTGTTTTAGTTCATCCCTGAGCCACCTCGGGGAGTTTTCTACTGGAGCAGGATCCTCAGGAGAACACCCTAGATACAACAAATGTCCTCGGAGATTATTTTATTCACTTTCACTGCTTGTGTATCAGTTGTGCAAACATCTGTACTTTGTAATTCCAAAAAGAGGTTTCTCTTTCTTCAGGGGAAGATGTAAGTATAGTTAAGCTGCTAGTGCCTGTATATACTGTGTATATATAGTATAATCATCGTCACGTTAAGACTATTGTATAACATAGTTGTTACAAAAGTATATGTAACCCATAATGCATTACATCTAGAGGCTAGTGTCAGCGTCATTAAGATGGCTGAATTGTTAACATTATTTCTAACAAGCTGCCATTTTATACAGAATAAAAGTTACCTGTTTGAGTAAAATGCTTGTATATCCTGAGTTACTGACATTTATTTGACATTATTGGGTAACCTGAGGTGCACATTATGACATCAGGCAAGAAGATGGGCAGAGTTGCAGGTAGTGATGTAGGAGGGGATAGTGAACATTGCTGTTATTCAGTGACAACAAAAAGAAGGGAAATTACGATGCCTTTATACAGGCCAGAAATGAAAAAGAGAGAAATAGAGGTGAAGTAGTGATCTTTATAAATGAAGGTGTCAAATGTAAGATCATAGAGGGAGAGCGACATCACCCCATGAAGGTGGGAAAAGAAGTGGATAGGATCCTTACATAGGGTAAGTGCTCAGTAGTTAAACTAGAGGAAGAGAGGAATGCTCAACCAAATATAACAACAGAGAAGGATTATAGACTGGAGGAAAACATAGTCTTACTAGATCTGAATTTTCCAGGAGTAGTGTGGATATTTCAAGCTTCAATATAGACAGGGAGTGGGTTATGAATAGCTCAGCCAGTGACTGGTGGACTTTAATAGAAAGGAGAGAATTCTTGGTGTTGTCCTTACTAATGTGTAAGAGGTTAGAAATGTCCAGGTGAAGGTATCATAATCTAACACTGGCCATAGCATTGCGTGGTTTAGAATATTATAGTGGCTAAGAACAGATAAAGGCAAAGATGATGGTATGGGGTTTAGAGGACTGCATTCTGAAAAACTGGGAGAAAGGGTCAAAAATGAGTTAGTAGACTAGAGACAAACTGACAGAGTAAAGCTGGAATAATAAGTCAGGTAGGCCGTACTCAGGACTGTGGACAACAGTGTAGGAAGAAGCATAAAGACCAAAAGAAGAAAAGGTTAATGTGGCTGCACAGCAGGGTAAGGATGATGATTAGGGCAAAAGACAGAGGAGGAAAAGACGTTAGGCAACGCAGAGGAGGTGGGGGTAGAAGAAGCTTTGTACAAGGAGAAAAGCAGAGCAATAACAAAGGAGAAGAGGGTAGCAAAGGCACAAGCAGAAACAGAGTTGGTAGACGGAATCAACAGATGAGCAGGGGGTTATTTAAGAAAGAAGGAATAGGGGGATATACTTTGTCAAAGATAGGGATGGGATCACAGAAAATTGAGAAAAAAACAGAAGAACTTGAGTACTCACTTCAGTCTTAACAAGAGAGGTACAGTTGCATTCTGGGAAGGATGGAAGGTATAATGGGGAGAGCAGTGGACTGGTATCAGAATAAAAAGGAGGAGATAAGAGAAGGAAATACCTTGTTAAAGAGAGGATAAAACACAGGGACTAGACGGGCTGCCACCCATGACACTCAGGAATCCAGACAGTGTGCTGGCAGACCCCCTGAATAAGGATTTCAACAGATCTCTGACCACTGCAGAAGTATCTGATGGCTGGAAAATAGACATTGTGGTGCCCTTGTACAAAGGAAAAGAACAAGAAAAAAATCCATGAAGTATAGGCCTGTCAACCTAACAGCAGTAACAAAGAAAAGCCTTGGAAAGAATCCTGAAGGAAAGGCTGATTGCTTTTCTGCATGACAACAATCTTTAGGGCAACAGTCAAGTGGGGTTGATGGCCAAAAGGAGCTCTCAGATAAACATGGTCCAGTTTAATTACCGTATGGAACACCATTAGGTTTTGGCTAACTGGACTTCAGCAAGTCATTTGAATTGGTCATGTACAGGAGGCCATTTGGAAAACCTGAGCAACTGGAGGTATCAAGACCAAGGACCAAGTTTGCTTTGGAATTTTTGTTTCTTTGGCAGTGGGGTGGATGTGCTGGTCAGGTGAGGATTGTAGCTTCAATGACATTGTGGCTCCATCCTAAGCTGATCTGCTCCCCAATACCAAGGTCAATGCAGTATTACCTATGTGTTTAACCCCTCCAGCCCAGTGTTTTCCCCCTGGACCTATTTCTGCCTAGATAAAATAAGTACAGCCTAGAAAGTACCGTTTTGTGAGATTTCAATATAAAATGCACAAGTCCTTGTGAAAGCATAGGAAATTATATCGCAGCATTTGCCTACACTGAGAAGGGCCCCTGACCTAGACTATTGTTGAGTATCTTCAAAATATTAAATAATTATTCAGCATATAAATCATATTGCTACCAATGAAGAATGCCCTGAAATTAAGAAATGTTTCTTTTTATATTGGAATCTAAGAAATAACCAATAATTTCTAAGGTGAAATTGAGGTCATAGGAAGTCGAAAGATTATATAAAGGTCATCCAGTAGGCCACGTAATACACTTAGAAGGCCACTTAGTACACTCAAAAGGCCATTTAGTACACTCAAAAGGTCACTTAGTGCACTCAGCTAGCCACTTAGTACACTCAAAAGGCCTCATAGTACACTTTGAAGGTCATGTAATACATTCAGAAGGCCACTTAGTAGACTTTGTAGGCCACTTAGCACACTTTGAAGGCCACTTATTCAGCCTAAGGAGACTGAATTATTGATACAGATCATATTCTTTTTCCTTGTAGTCACAGAATCCCATACCCATAATATACCAAATCTATTGTACTCAGTTTGTGGGGAGGAGCAACCTTTAAAAGAGATTAGTATTAAGTGCCATAGGACCATAAATGCATTTTGTAGAAGACTGTAAAAAGTCTGAGGCTTTCATATTAAAGAGAACTGTCTAATGTAGTAAATCCCTCTCCCAAAGACAAAACTGAAGGCCCATACCAGGGTATGAATTCCTGGATGCTCTTTCCCTAGTTACCTGCCTCTACCACACTCCTTCATTGGTTCATAGATGTTTAGTAGGGTTTACTATCAAAATATCAAACAGAAAAATAATTTCCGTTCATCACACCGAATTAAAAAAATGAAAGTCAAAATGTCTACTACAGCACAATGTCGAATCAGCTGAATGAATGCAGGAGATTCAACATTGTTGTCGAACAGATTATGTGATGTCAGTATAGGAGCTCAGGTAAAGGAAACTCCTATACGAACATCACATTTTTGCAGGGGGGCAAGCCCCTCTGCACCCACCCTGTGGGGGACTGTTCCCCCCACAACCCCTGCTAACTATATATTCCAACTCCGAGATCGCACTACAGTGAGGAAAGGGATGAATTTTCCAAACTGCACTGTACCGTGATCTCTGTACAGTACTTCAAGTTTATATTAGTGAATGCACAGTGCATTCGCTGATATAAACTTTCAAACATGGAGATGGTCACAAGATGGAAATTCAAACATCCATGCTTCAAGTTTTCCATCTGCAAAGTATCTCTGTTCTCAATGTTGATAGTAAACAAACCGTTTAGTAGGCTAATGACTACAAGGACATTTTTGAGCCTAACCATACATCCCAAATCTCTGACAAGTTCTGATCCCCTTGATAAGTGTAAGCAGAGGCTTGGAAGATGAACCATTTACAGGCTGCCTGTATCCATTAGAGACTTAGGTATCAGACCAGGGATGAATTTCCTGTTCCCCATCCAATTGTCCAAGTTGCACTTGAATTGATTTAGTGAGGAACAATGCATCATATGGATGAGGAGCCTGTTCCAGAGACAGAGTAGTCTCAGGGATACATACCTGTCTCTCCAGCAGATCTTATTTATATCACAGGCAAGGTTTAAGTCTTTAGAACTGGTAATTCTGATGCTGTTTGTTTGGTGGATATGCAGGAGGTCCATCAGAGTGGGGTCTGACAATGCCCTGTATGCCAGGCATAGATCTCCCCTCAAAAGTCTGTAGGAGACAGAATACAGGAATAGAGCCTTGAGGCGGTCTGCATAAGACATTTTACTTACGCCCTGTATTCTTTTAATGAGGAACCTCTGTGGACATTCCAGTTGTTGGATATGCCTGGTTAGGTACATACCAAAGGGAGCATTGTACTCAATGATAGGTCTGATGAATGCTGAATACAGTGGAACAATGATTTCCTTGGACTTAGATGAAATACCTTTGTTGATAAGTTGTGCAACATGGAATGATTTCCTCACTGCTGTAGACACATGATGGTCAAATGCTGGATTACTGTCTATGTGCTTCCCTAAGTCCCTGACTGCTGGGTCAACTCTACGTGGTGTGTTGTCAATATGATAGTTACCAGGGGTGAATGACTTCTTGAAGGATACTATTATGCATTTCTTGGCACTTAGCTTTAGTCCATGGCTCTGACAACAGTTATTTCTCTGTGTCAGCTCTTCCTGGAGAATATTTGTATTGGAGTGTGATTCCATGACAGCTCCTAATTTGCAATCATCTAGAAATTTAGTCAACCAGAGACCATTGACATTAGCCTTGACTTTAGAGAAGTTAATGCCAAAAAAGGAGCAGTCCAAGGACTGATGACTGACGGACTCCACTTGTGATGGGCCTCTTTGTAGAGGTGGACTGCCTAATTCTAACTTCCTGGGTCCTGTCCATAAGCCAGTTGGCTATCCACTGGGTAACTTACAGGCTTGTATCTAACCTCTTGAGTTTGTTAACAATGCCGGAGATGGGTATTGTGTCAAATGCCGTGGCCAGGTCAAGGTAGGCCATGTGAACCATTTTGCCCTCATCCATTGCTTTTGTGACCTTCTCAAAGAAGTCCACCAGGTTGAGTAAGCATGACCTGCCCTTGATGAAACCAAACTGGGTTGGGTCTAGTGTCTTATATTTACTATATTACAATTGATCATTTCCATGATAATTCTTTCCATGGCTTTACATATGACACTAGTGAGACTTATGGGTCTGTAGTTTCTAGGGCCTGTAGATGACCCACCTTTGTGCAGAGGGATGACTGCTGCTGTTCTCCATTCATGAGGCACAAAGCCTATTTCGAGGCTACAGTTAAACAGTAATTCCAGAGGGCCTCGTAGGTCATGTTTCATGCTATTTAAAAGGCATCCTGGGATATTTTTTGGGCCCATTGATACAGTGTTCTTGGCCTTAGAGAGAGCATTAAAGACATGTTTCCTAGTGATAGCTGCAGGAGTTATATTTGATGGTATTTCCTGAGAGAAGGATGAGGGGGATAGAGGGATAAAGTTGGAACTGAATTTATTGGCCAGCAGGTTTGCTATATCTTCTGTCTCAGTATAGGTGGCTCCATTTACAATGAGCTCTGCACACAATTGTGTCTTGCCTTTGAGGTTGTAGACATAGCTAAACAATGCCTTGTGGTTGTCTTTGACCTGTGACACCAAATTTACCTCAGATTTGTCTTTGGTAGATTTTATTTATCCTCTGAGTTGTTTGTTTAGTTTTCTGAGAGTGATTTTATCCTGCTGGATGCTGCACCTCCTAATTTTACCATGATTTTCTTCCTCCTGTTATACAGCCTATTGATTTTGTGATTCCACCAGTGTGGCTTGTTTTTTGAGTTAGTTCTGTACTTCTTTGTGGTGGGTACAGCTGCCTTTATGCAGCTATTAAAATGCTTGTACAGAGCTTCTGTGAACAGTTCTGCATAGGCAGCAGTGTTCTCAGGGTTTATGGGGACTTAAAATTTTGTCAGGTTACCACATAATAGCAGAAGGTTTGTTATAGAGCAGTCCCTGAATATTCAGGGTTTGGCTGGAGGTCCAGGTTTTATTTTTACTTCAAAGGAGACCATTTTGTGGTCTGACCTTACCAGGGAAAACATTACAGTAGGGGGTGTGCAGCACTCACCCATAATAGTAAGGACCAGATCCAGTATGGTTGCATGACCAACCAGTATCCAAAGAAGTTTTATTTTCTCTAACTTCTCAGCTACACAGCCTTCAAGGAGTATGAACAAGTAAAAAATATACCTGCCTTAAATATACTAAAATCATGACATAATTGTATCAATAAACAATTATACAATAAAACAATTATACACAATTAAATGAAAACTCTCCAATTACATTCTAAGTTTAACCCATGCGGAACCAATGTGTTGTACTTTAAAATGTATACTGATTCCTTATATAATAATCTGTTTTTCACTTGAGTTTCATCATATATATATATATATATATATATATATATATATATATATATATATATATATATATATATATCCTTAGCTGCCCTTGCCATAAGTTTTATATAGGGAAAAGTAAAAGACCGTTTAAGGTCAGACTTTTGGAACATATACATGATATAAGCAGTGGGAGAATGGAAAGCCCTATAGCAGAACATTTTAAATATTGCCATCAGGGTAAAGTGGAAGGTTTACAAGCTACTATATTAGAACATGTTAAAAGGGATTTTTGTGTATAATTGTTTTATTGTGCAATTGTTTAATGATACAATTATGTCATGATTTTAGTATATTTAAGGCAGGTGTAGTTTTTTACTTGTTCACACTCCTTGAAGGCTGTGTAGCCGAGACATTAGAGAAAATAAAACTTCTTTGGATACTGGTTGGTCATTGGTTATTTTTCTGCTGCTTTTCTTCATGGTTTTGTCAACATAGTTGCACCCCTGGTTGGTGTATTGACTATCTGGTCCAGGGAGTTTGTGTTTACAAAATCCAGGAATCTCTGTGTCTGTACATTTGGTGCTGTATAGGATTCCAAGTTAATAGTGGGATAATTAAGGTCACCATGAATATGGTATTGGGTTGGATGAAGAGTATTTCCAATAAGATTAAATACATGGTATGTGTTTCCTGGGTCACAGAGGAAAGTGGTATTGGATTTTGCCTATGGTGATTTGAACATGCAGCAGCTCAAGTGCATTGTCCTGTCTGACCAGCCTTGAGGTATATTTATTTTTGATGTAAATAGAGACATCACTACCTTTAGTCCCTGTTTGTGTAGTAGCTGGTCTACATGTGGAAGGCATTATAACCTTGCACTGCTGGTGTGCTGTCCATGGCTTTAAACCGCGTCTCAGTGACCTCACAGATGTCAGCATTCTCTAGGGTGAAGAGGGCTGCTAGGGACTGGAGTTTTTTGTTTAAACTCCTAGCATTGAGCAGTAATACCTTTATATTTTCTTGGTTTTGATTTGCTATGTTGGAAGTACTTTCAGTATGGCATTGCCTAAAAATGTTTTAGCTAATATTCAAAAGCCTAGAGGGGAGAGGTGCCGACCATCCCTGCCATAGCAGAATGCTCTGTTCACCACCTCATTCCATGTTGACAAATATTGCACTCCCTTAGAATGACACTAGAAACTAAGCCAATTATTAAAGTCAATCCTCTTTTGTTTGAATTGTGGCTTCATCGTTGGAGAAGGTAAAATGCTGCTCGATGCTAGACTCATAAAAGCCTAAGACACATATTCCGAGAGCTCTGTGATGTCTCTATTTATATACTCTAGGGCGGTACATCTCAATTCATTTACTCCCACACGGACTATGACTGAGTCATACTGGTACTTGTGGTCCAATGACCTGAAAGCGTACATAATGTGGTGGATCCTAGCCCCTGATAAGCAACTGACCATGACTTTCTCCTTACTCAGCCTGGTAAGAAGAACATCAGTGTGTCTCACAATGGAGTCTCCAATGACCAGAATGTTGGATTGTGTGGTGACTTGCCTTATGTGCTTAGAAGTAGAGGTTCTGTGAGATATGGCTCTATGTGTTGATGTGGGTGTTGTTTTGAAAAAGTGCATTTGGGGCTGCTGAGTGTATTTTTAAGTGTACTTCGTCTAGGAAGTCTTTGGGGTTTAGGAAGGTTACATTTAAGTGCCTCAGCATATGTGTCTGCTTTGAATTGTGTGTGATGATTGCAGGATATGTAGTACTGACAACCTTATTGACATTAGGAGTACTTTTATGTAAAAACTTTGCCTCCAGTGACATTGTGTAAATACATCTTTCACATACCATATCAGTTTGTTTAAGAATTAACTGGTTATCAGTAAACATGAGACAATTTCTATATTGCCTCAGCATGCCCATATCTGCCAAGCTGGTAACAGAGTTTGTGGGAAAGTTCATATCCATGGCAACAGACCCTTTTTATTGATTAGACAGTTGGAGTGAGAATATAAAGTAATGTCAGAAGTATCTGAAGACAATGCTTGTCACTGCAAACTAGTTGTCCTGTGCGCAACTAGGTATTGGTAAAATTTCAATTGTGCTTTTACAGGAAAAATGTCACTCAAGGTGTCTGAGTCTGTACAAGGCTCTGACAAACACTTGAGGGGAAACTAATATGTAGACCCTGAAAATTCAAGGATGAAGTATTTAGTCAGATATTCTGAAGGTAGAAACAAATTAAGCAGTGCTTATTGAAAACAAAGAATTAGCTTTTCAACAATGATGAAAAGAGAGGTGTTGCATGAATGGCTACTACTAGTGCTGGCCTCACCACAGATTCACTCTGCTGGGATACAATGCTCCTTTGCTTCTTTTATAACCAGAAGAAAAACATTAACAGCAATCCCAGCAGGATGAGAAGCAGGCCACACCCTGTTTGGTGAGCCACAGATGATACAAGAGTCTGTAGGCTTGTTGTAGCCTTTTCCTGGTAGATGTTTTGAATAGTAACCAGACCAATCTGGAAAGTTAAGCACAGACACTCACTGCCCAACGCGAAACAGTCAGGAATCAATGCACTCTGCTCCTTCTCTCACCAGGAGTAGAATATAAGCACAAATTCCAAGCTATCACCTATAAAGCATTCATTAGGTTTTCTGGTGATCATCAGTCTCCAGGAAATAATGTCCCTGTGCTCCTTCTCTCACCAGAAGAAAACAGAAGCACTCATCTCAAGATGACTACTGAAAGGCAGAATGGGGGCTCGCCAATAATTGGTGGTCTTGCAGTAGATGTTTAAAGGTAAAATGAAAAAATGGGTTAATATTCTAAGCACTGCAGAGCACACTAAGGAGTTAGATTTGAAAAAGGGGTAACTTAAGTTTTAGCTGTCTAAGTAGAGAGTCACTAATTAAAAAAAACAAGATAGATTTAAAGGGGGTGGGCACTTTTGTATTCTGGTTCTATGGATTACAGTGGGGTGGCCAATACATTTAAATAGTCAAAGGGGAGTGATTTAACAAAATTATAATTTTGTGCTTACTCACCACAGCCAGCCAGAGAAAGAGAGAGGGAAGGAGATGAATACAAGTAAAATACAGTGTAAAGAAAACAAATTACAGTATACAAAATAGAAGAAGGCAATAAACTAATGCAAAATACAAGAAAGCAAAAGCAAACTAACCTCTTCCTCATAGCAATTTGTGGCAGAGTCTGGGTGAGCTTTTCCAGTAAAGCCTCCTTAAACAAATTATCTTTTTGTATTGCCCTTTTTTATCTTTCACTGACCAAATAATCAATTGAAACACGATACAGGACAATCAGAAATCAATTATGCCATCAGAAATAACTCAACATGTTTTAATTATGTATGTGCTGCTCCATTCAAAATCACTGTACCACTTAGATAATATTTCCATTAAAATGGACTTCAGCAATCCTATGCGGAGTAGCTACTACATTTTAAACTAGAATCTAACTAGGTCTTTTAGACTAGTAGTTCTAATGCTGTTTGTTTTGTGGGTATGCAAAAGATTAAGCAAAACAGGGTCCAGAGATGCCTTGTATGCCTGGCAAGGATCACATTTCAGAAGCCTGTATGATACTGAATTTGGAGACAGGGCTTTGAGGCGATCAGCATAGGACATTGTGTTTACTCCTTGTATTCTTTTTGTAAAGGAATATTTGTGGACATTCCTTTTTCTATATGTAAAAAAACACAAGTTCAGTCCCAGCTGGGCAGCAAAAAATAAAGCTTCCAAATGGAAATAAAAATAAAGTTTAATCACACAAGGTAAGCACTTTCACGGCTGGTAACCGCTTCATCAGACAACAGCACATTAACACAGTACAGTTTAAAAAGCATTAATAGCCAATGAAAAACGCTGCTTAATTAATGAGTAAAAACAATTACAGCTTTTAAAGTGCTAGAATCTAATAAATGCTCTAAAGAATCCCTAGTGCAAAAAATCCAAGTAGGAAGCATAATATACACAATCATAACTTTAAAAATATTCATATGGTATTAGTGTTTAAGTGGTCTCAGTTTTAAAAATGGTTTTAATGAAACCATGTCATTAATCCTGGGGTGGGTGTCACTGTCCCATATCTTGGTCATTGGTTGTTTGCTTATTCATTTGCTATATATGTCTGTTCTGATTCCCTTTATATCCTTGAAATACTAAAATGTCGAAATTCAGTATTTCAAAGCTATAAAGTCGAATTTTTGAAACATAGAAAACCCAGAAGTGCGAAATTCAAAATCTCGCACACTGGAGATTTTGAACTTTGTGCTACTACTGCACACACACACACACACACACACACACACACACACACACACACACACACACACACACACACACTCACACACACACACCATCCTCCCCACACACAAACACAAGCTCTCTACTTAATAAAAGCAGGGGGGCATGCCCCCCTTCACCCCCCATGTGGGGGGCTGCACCCCCCACACCCACCTACTTAAATTTTCTAACCCCGAGGTCGCACTACACACACAAACACAACACCACCACATAAGCTACATTCTGCTTGCACACACACATCACAGCAACAAAACACACTAACACACACCACAGCCCCTACCCAAAACCCTTAACACACACACACACACACACACACACACACACACACACACACACACACACACACACACACACACACACTTACCTGAATCTGTAACCACAGCAGAACCTCAGAAGCACGAAATTCAAAATCTCCGGTATTCGAGGTTTTGAATTTCGCGCTTATGAGCTTTTGCTCTTTTCAGAATTCCACTTTATGGGCTCGAAATACTGAATTTCAACATTTCAGTATTTCGAGCTTCTAAAGTGAATCCATCTGGTCAGGTACATACCAAAGGGGGCATTATACTTTATGATAGGCCTGATGAGGGTTGAGTACAGTGGTATGATGACCTCTCTGGACATAGATGCCATGCTCTTCCTTATAAGTTGTGCAACATGGGAGGATTTTCTTACTACCTTGAACACATGTTGGTCAAAGGCTAAGTTATTATCTACATGAGATCCCAAATCCCTGCCTAGTAAATCAACTTTTAAGTGTGTTTTATTGATGACATAGTAAACCAGGGTGGGACTTCCCAAAATGTACTATAATGTATTTTTTGGTATTGCATTTTAAGACATGGCTTAGGAACTAAGTGTTTGTCTGTATTAGACCTTCCTGAAGGTTGTTCTTGTCTAGGGGGGATTCAGTGACTGATCACAGTTTGCAATAATCTGTGAATTGGGTTAGCCAGAGGCCTTTGACACTGGCTTTGACATCCGAGAAGAAGATGCCAAAGATGAGTAGGCCTAGCACAGAGCCATGGGGAGCTGCACTGGTAACCAGCGTCTTGAGGTGGCCTCACCAACTCTAACCTCCTGTGTCCTATCAGTGATCCAGCTAGCTAGTCAGTATGTTTTAAAGGGGGTTTTACCAAGTTCTGTACGTTTGCTGACATTGTCCGAGTGGGATATTGTATCAAATGCCTTGGCCAGATTTACATAGGCAGTATGCACCATTTTCCTCTCATTCATTGCCTCAGTGATCCTTTCAAAGACGCCCATCAGATTCAATAAGCATGACCTTCCTTTGAAAAAGCCAAACTGGGATAGATCAAGTGTCTGGTGGTCTCCTATGTCCTTGCTGATAATTTCTATGATAATTCTTTCCATAGGTTTGCATATAAGACTAGTCAGAATAATGGGTTTGTAGTTTCCAGGGTCTGTTGAAGGTCCACCCTTATGAAGTGGGATGACTGTGACAGTCCTCCATTCAAATGGCACAAACCTGTTTTAAAACTATAGTTAAATAATGACTCCAGGGGTCCTGTTAAGTCATATTATTTGTTTTAGACTATTCAGGAGACATCCTGGGATGTTACTGGGGCACAGTAGGACTGTGTTCTTGGCCTTTGTGAGTACAGCCAGCTCATGCTCCCTAATTATAGTTGGAGGTGTTATGTTTCAGAGTATTATTGGGGGATGGTTGGGGGTGAGGGAAGCTAAAGTTTGAAGTGAATTTGTCCCCTAACAGGTTCGGTAACTCAGCAGGCTTGGTGAGTGTGGCACCATTAACCACCAGTTCAGCACACTGTTGTGTGTGCTGCCCTTGAGGTTTCTGATATAGCTTAATAACTTAATAACAGGTGATTTGCCTTGGAATAGTTCCTAACTGTTACTGGTTTGTAATGGGATTATGGAGTTGATTTTGATTTTTGAAGGAGACAGCATTATGGTTGGACCTTACATGGGAGGATGAGACATTGAGGGAGGGTGCAGCATTTTCCTATATTTCTGAGCACAAAGTCCAGTATGTTGTAGCTCCTAGTGGGCATATTCATTATTTGGTCAAGGGCATTTATATTTATGAAGTACAGGAATCTCTGTTTCTATAGATTTGAGGCCATGTAGAATTCCCAATCTATAGAGAATTAATTAAATTTCCCATGAGTAGAATGCTAGGTTGGATGTTAAGTGGCTTGAGTAGGTCCAAGTATGCATTGTGAGCTTTTGGGGACATGAGGGATGACCTATAGCTGGCTAAGATATGGTACAGGATTTTTTCTGTGGTGACCTACATGTGGAAGAAGTCCAGCACATCATCCTATTCAATAAGCATGACCTTCCTTTGAAAAAGCCAAACTGGGATAGATCAAGTGTCTAGTGGTCTCCTATGTCCTTGCTGATAATTTCTATGATGATTCTTTCCATAGGTTTGCAAGTAAGACTAGTCAGAATAATGGGTCTGTAGTTTCCAGGGTCCGTTGAAGGTCCACCTTTATGAAGTGGGATGACTAAGACAGTCCTCCATTCAAATGGCACAAACCTGTTTTAAGACTATAGTTAAATAATGACTCCAGGGGTCCTGATAACTGATATTATTTGTTTTAGACTACTCAGGAGGAATCCTAGGATGTTACTGGGGCTCAGTAGGACTGTGTTCTTGGCCTTTGTGAGTACAGCCAGCTCATGCTCCCTAATTATAGTTGGAGGTGTTATGTTTCAGAGTATTATTGGGGGATGGTTGGGGGTGAGGGGAGGTAAAGTTGGAAGTGAATTTGTCCCCTAACAGGTTCGCTAACTCACCAAGCTTGGTGAATGTGGCACCATTAACCACCAGTTCAGCACATTGTTGTGTGCGCTGCCCTTGAGGTTTCTGACATAGCCTAATAACTTAATAACAGGTGATTTGCCTTGGAATAGTTCCTGTTACTAGTTTTAATGAGATTACGGAGTTGATTTTGATTTTTTAAGAAGACAGATTTATGGTTGGACCTTACATGGGAGGATGAGACATTGAGGGAGGGTGCAGCATTCTCCTATATTTCTAAGCACAAAGTCTAGTATGTTGTAGCCTCTAGTGGGCATATTCATTATTTGGCCAAGGGCATTTATATTTATGAAGTACAGGAATCTCTGTGCCTATAGATTTGAGGCCATGTAGAATTCCCAATCTATAGAGGATTAATTAAATTTCCCATGAGTAGGATGCTAGGTTGGATCATAAGTGTCTTGAGTAGGTCCAAGTATGCGTTGTGAGCTTTTGGGGACATGAAGGGTAACCTATAGCTGGCTAAGATATGGTACAGGATTTTTTCTGTGGTGACCTACATGTGGAGGAAGTCCAGCATGTCATCCTGTTTGACCACTCTAGAGGTAGGCTTATTACTGATGTATATTGAGACACCTCCACCTTTAGCTTTTGTCTGTGCACCTACTATTGGTCTAGAAGTGGGGAAGGCACTGAAACCTTGCACTGCCAGAGTACTTTCTGCTGCTTTAAACCCTGTCTCGGTAAACCAAATTCCACACTTACAACCATATTTACACCATAATCGGAACGCTTCATATACCTGCCAATTACCCAGCTAACAGCTTTTTTTTCTTCAATTACTTATTTTAAATTTGGGAGATACTGAATCTAGCCTTAACCTCACCATAGATAACAATGTTCTGAAATATCCAAAATGACCACTCATGGATCCTACCAAATCAGCTGAAATTGACTCATGTCAGTGCACAGTCTATAACTGACGAGACTGGTTTGTACATGGATGGCTGTCATTTTATAAGCAGCATTAGCAGGCGCTGAAACGTGGCTTAAGACACAGTACAAATGTGTGAAATGATCCTGCCGCGATACATTATACACAGACATGATCAGTAGTACAAGAATGCTGGCTGTGTTGCTGTCATGCTTTATGTTCTGGTTTCCGTGGAGCAGTGACCTATGAAGGACCTTCTTTCTTCATGGTTTTAATGACCAATACCTGTTGTATTTCCTGAAAGGTTTTGATGTAAATCATGATCAGGAAGTGTGTTTATCAATAAATGGCTTTGTCCCTGCTCCTCACCTGGGACAGAACTCTCTAACACCCTTCATCACCTTTCTTATACCTCTCCTTTCAAGCACTAAATCGGTTAAGCTGTTTATCCCCTTCTAGTACCTCACTTTATTGTACTTCTCAAACTACTATAACTACTTCTAATTACCACAGCCACATTATTATTCCATCACTACTTCTCTGTTAACACTTAGACTTGCTTATCTCCTCTAATATCTCACTCTGTTGTATTTCTTAAATTACTCCTACATATCTTATATACTGTACCACTCTTCTGTCTGTAAATTCTCAGTACAAGGCTTGTAAATTAAATGTCTGGGGATATCAATACAAATTTTATTATACTGACTATTATGCTATGTATTCTCTGAAACTGCATTATAAAATTTGTTATTCTAAATACTGATTGCATTAAATATGATTCCTTGGAACTTTCTCTCCTGGCCTCCACTGAAAAAGGGCACCTGTGCTAAGTTGGACTTTCCCAGTAAACAAATGCCAATAAATAAATAATATAACCAGTCTAAAACAGTTCTTCTATTTATAGGAAATGTGTCTGCATACTGGTTGTAATATCAAAATACAATCTTATATTTTCGATTTATTGCAGAAAAATGCTAGATAATAGTGTTCATATGTTCAGACAAATGGTTATGTATCTAACATCTTACATGACAGACCCACAGTACCAACAGCAAAGCCTTTCACCTCATTGTGAGCTTTCCATTGCTGTATGTTAAAACAGTATAACATACAATATTGTAATTTGGAGAGTTTTTGCAAAAAGTATGAAAGTTATAAACATACAGTAACATATAAGAAACCATGCCAGGAATCACCAGGATGTCTGTCTTAATGTTGTATTTCAGAAAACAGATGTTTGCATATAGCTCACATAACCTTGGTAATAAGTGTAAAGCTGTCTGCATATGTAATTTTTCAAAGTGTATTGCTTAGTTTTATTTACTTAAAGTACAATATTGTATTATTCAATATTAAATACTTCTGAATAGTACTTTGTTTAAGAATTTCCCCTGGATTCAACAAACTCTGTGCAAGAATAAGACTATTATTGCATGGAGTGGTTCGTGTCTGTTTAAAACAGCAGCGCTCCTTGAATATTCATGAAGGTGCACTGCTATACTTCCTATACAGACATGAACAGTGAACATGTGCAGGGGGCATGCCTATGTAGTGCACCGACACTGAACATGCCCCCTGTACACAGAAAGTGCCGTACGGCACTTTCTAAGCCAAACTGGCATAATATTAGAGCTTTACTCTAATATTATACCAGTATTTCAGTGTCCACGGACACTGAAATAAAATCAGCAACATGAAAGCAATGCAGGGTGTGTGTGACAGGTTCTGTGACACCCCCCCCCCCGCATTGCTAAAGTGCCGCACGACACTTCTTCCACCTGCTAAAGCAGGAAATGCATCCAAATGCACAAATAATGGGGCATAAATCCCCCAAAAGTGACAAAACACACATATAGCCCTCACAAACTTGTTGACAGAGAACAGGTCATGCATTAGCATAAATTATGGAAGGGTAGAAGTCTGAAAGCAAATGTATTACAATATTCCCTTACAGCAGTACATGTTGACAAATGCACAAATGATGGGGGGGTAAATAATAAATTAGGGACATGCCTGAAAAATTGCCCTCACACACTTAGAAAGTTGATAGATAACAGGATATGTATTAGCAGGTGTCCCTGAAGGATAGAAATCTGAAAGCCAAATGAATGCCATTATTTCATGATTGCAGTCCTCGATGAGTTGTCAGGACACCTAAAACCAACTAAATATTAAAACAAACTTCAAAAACAAAAAAAAATGAGGATAGTTCCAAATAATACATTTATTGTTAGCGTTTCGTCTACTACAATCAGTGTGTGTGTGTATGTGTGTGTGTGTGTGTGTGTGTGTGTGTGTGTGTGTGTGTGTGTGTGTGTGTGTGTGTGTGTGTGTGTATATGGGTGTGTATACATGTATATATATTTTTTATAATCACACAATAGTGAATTTTTTATTTGATATTTTAGATGCAGTCATAGCATTTGCATTGACAAGTGAATTTTATGTGGAATGCAGCTGAAAGAATCTCAGGAAGTGATGTCATGATTGCACATCCTATTTAAACTTGTGTGAATGAATGGTTGATGTCTGAAGACGTTTACTGACTGTAGTAGATGAAAGTGCTAACAATAAATGTGCTTGTTGGAACTATCATTATCTTTTTTTTTTGAGGTTGTCAGAACACCACAAGACTCACTTATATAACATAATAATACAAAAACAATATAACATTTTTTAAGCCTAAGGAATGTTTAAGCATAGCTGAGTGGGTGTGCACATTATGTCTGTCTGCTAGGCATAGCTTAAACATCCCCTAGGAGATAAATGCAAATATACAGGTGAAATGTCCAAGCTGAGGGAGTGTAGTGGTTAGAGTCTCAGCTTTGCAAGCAGGTGTTCATGGTTCGAATACCAAAATAGGCAACTTCTTTTTCTATGGGAAAGTAATGTTAAAATTATTTTTGGAAACTTAAATTATGTAGCAACTGTTTTTTGTCAACCAGGATGGTGTAGCAGGTCCAAAAGTGAGATGTCAGTCCAGAAAAGATGTGAACCCCCTATATAAACACAAGTGCCCCATATAGTATGGTCGCACAAGAATATAATGTAATGAAAGCACATAGGGGGATTTCATGGAAGGTAAACATAAAATTATAATATGTAAGCAAAATCAATCCCACAATCCTGATACTTTATAAAATGAAATCTGAGCAATACTAAGTAGTGCTCAGCTATGCTAACCTGGTGTAAGCATTGCTTAAATGTAAATGCTAAGCAATAAGTAGACCAGCTAAGTGGTTTTACGCATTGGTAAGCAGTGCTCAACATCTATCCCTTTAACCACTACCAACCTTAGCTAAGCAGGTTTGCCCATCACTTAGCTTAGCTCAACATATTCAAAATGGTCCAATGATGGCAAAGGGTGGGAATTTGGCTGTATTTAAAACTTGCAGGTGGGAATACAGCTATAACCAGTTGTAGCTCATCCTTCTAGGCACTATGGCTGGTGTAGGAGAGGGTTCATGCTTTCGGGCGCAATGCTAGGGCATTCAGGAGTTCAGGGTCATGGTTGGACTCCTAATGAAAGACCATGAGGAGAGACTGCTACAGGGCTAGTACCAGGGCTCCCAGTACAAAGCGGAGGCCTGGGACCATCTTGCACATGATCTCACCAGTGCTACTGGAATCCCTCGAACTGGTGAGTAGGTCTGGTACCATTTCACTGACCTCAAGTGTAGGAAGAGGGAGCTCTTGGACCAGTGGACCCAAGATGCATGGGCACAGAATGTCCCAGAAGTGTGTAAGTATCAGTATCAATCACTGTTCACCAAAGTACAGCCCGTGTATGTGATTAATAGGTATGCATAAATGTTTCTTTATCTCCTGTACAGCTGCAAATGAGAGGGCTACGAACATAGACGCCCATGCCAGCAGGTTGCTAAGGCTGTGCCGGGAGGCTGGTGAGTACAAATCCAGCTTGCAGTATTCAGGGCAAATAAATAGAAAGGAGTAGAATCTCAACTGCCAGTAGGTTAAAATGTGTACTGTGTGTAATGAATAAACGAGACATTAGCAGAGTAATACCGATGTACAGGATATCTAGCAATAAAAGTGCCAGCACCTTTCAATAAAGCTAAAAACCCCAGACTGTTGTGTTTAGTTTGGTATGTGGATGGTATCAATCTAAATTTGTATAGGTTCTGCACAGCAACTATGGCTCTGACAGCATGAATTAATTGAGGCTCATCTGACAAAGATTGTGGAGCTGTAAAACAGGAGATCAACTATATGAAATGTTCTATGCAGCAAGATCTGATCCCTGAATAGTAATCTCTAAACTAGTGTACTATATCCCCTACAGCAGTACTTAGTGTTAACCATTGCTTTTCAGATTGTTATATGTCAGAGTATCACTAGACAGTACAAGAACTATCTGCCATGCATGAATGTCAGAATTACAAGGTCAAATTGTCCAAACAGTCAAGCAGCAGGTAGCAGTTCCTTAATAGCTCATTGTGTTGAAACACAGCCTTGTTGTACCTTTTTGCACAAACAGGCATGGTTCAAATCCTAGGAGTGGTAGTAAGCTGCATGCATAATATTACCCAAGAATATGTGAATATGTGTAGAAACAGTCATGTAGTGTTAACAGAAATTCCCTCCACAGGTCTGCCAGGTAAGGAAATGTTTCTATTAGCCATAAGAAACCTGTACTAATACACTGTGTACAACACTTCTACTGTCCAAACCCAAGACTGCAAATGACAGCAAGATAAGTACATACACCAAGTGGTTTCTCCTGATAAATGTCCCTCAAGTGTTACGCTGTCATGGCTAGTGGTCACCGCTGGCAATACCCAGGGTGACAGATAAAAATCCAGGCAGAGTATGGCAGTACACACACACATACACACACACACACACACACACACACACACACACACACACACACACACACACACACACACACACACCATGAGTGCAGGGCACTCCTGTCCGTGTCACATATGTAACCTTGAATATGTGAATATGTGTAGAAACAGTCAGGTAGTGTTAACAGATTTTCCCTCCACAGGTCTGCCAGGTAAGGAAATGTATGCATTAGTTTTAAGAAGGCTTTAGTAATCCACTGTGTACAAACATTCCATGCCCAACCCCAGGCCACAGATAGATGTAAAGTGAGGTCATACCTGGAGAGTAATGAGTACAGTAATGATCAGTACAGTTGTGAACAATCGAAGCCTATACAGTTGTTAATTGATATCTCTCTCTCTCCCCCACCCTATCTGCACCAATAATTCATACACATAATCAATGGGTATGTTTTTCTCCAAAACTACTGTTGGGACATGTGTCCTATTGTTCTATAAATGTTGAATCATTTAATTATCAATGTAACCTGCATGCAGTTATGATGCCTACTGTTGTTCTATTTATGCATGTGTTCTGTTTGCTATGCAACTGTTTCAAATCTCTTGTTTTGGGTTAATTGTAACACCGATGCATGTTGTTAAAGCTAATCTTGAAGTGTTTTGTTCATAACTAACCAACATATTTTGTAAAACCTCAACACCATAGCATGTCTGGGAAGGCAGATCCCAGTGGATCCACCTGTCCCACCGCATCTGGCTGTGGCACCAGTCCCCAGCACATCTGGGACCCAACCCAGGACCTCCTCATCTGCTGGTCCTGCACCAGGTTTGGGTGGAACCACCTCAGGGGACAGGGCCTGTCCCCACCCCCGGGAGCAGGCACAGACAGGAACCTGTCACCCGGTAGCCAGGTCCGGGGTCTGGTGCATAGTGCCATCCAAAAGGAGTTTGGTGGACAGCTGCACCAGATTGAGGGCTGCCTGGCACATCTTGAGGGTCAGCCTGCCCCTCCTGGCCAGCCCCCAGCACAGCCCCCTTTGGGGCCGTGAAGCTGCAGTGGTGACTGCCCATGGGTGGTGACCTCAGTCCCACTGTATCCATTTGGGGGCTCATGGGCATCTGATTCCCAACCACCCTCCCGTCCAAGTTGTTTACCTCTCATGTGTCATATACCTCCCCTGTCTGCTGTCTTGTCTGTCTTGCCTGTCTTCCTACCCAACTTACCTCCTCAAATAGACATACTATTTTTCCCCAACATCTCACTCTCACCTTAAAAAAGGGGCATCTGCTCCCAAAAAAAAAAAATTAAACCCCAAACATAGCTGTCCATTTCACACACGTGTCCACTGGACACATGTAATCTGGTCCAATTGGCTTGACAACACATTACTGTTGTCCGCACCCCCCTCTCTCAGGGGTTTGAGTGTCCAAATTCACCTCCAAATTTTGTAGAAACTCACAGCTGTTGCTGTAGAAGAAATGGACAGCTATGGACCTTTCCTACACCTGTCCTGGACATCCCTAGATACCTTTCATACTGTGCCCTCTACTTGTCTGTTTTTTCACCACTTTCCTATCACCCCTTTTTCCTTTCTTTTAAAGAAATTAGCACGGGGTAAGCAGGAATAAGTGGTGGTAAGTGAAGCTAAAATGGATTAACCATGTTTTGGCATCACTAACCATGCGCAAACCCACACAAACCTGCTTACAACTGCTTAAAAGTGCCTTAATCACTCTGTATCCATCAGACCTTGTTCTGCCCAGAAACAAAAATAGTCAGCCCTGCCAAGTCTCAAACCCAAGATACTGGGCTCTATAATCAAAGCACCATACCACTACACCATCTGAGGTGTGAGAGTATGTAATGTTTTAACAAACATATCATGCATTCTGGTCATTTAACAGTAATGAAAAAAATCCATCAATCCCAAGTCTCAAACCTCTGTCCCTGTACCTTATACTCAGAGCAATGTACCACTACACCATCTAAGCAGTAGGACTTAATGCTGTTTTTTCAAACAGATCATGCAATAGAGGCATACAACATTAAGGAGAAAGCTTTGTGGAATCATTCATGTGTTATATATAGACATATACACATGTAGACACACACACATACACACACACACACACACACACACACACACACACACACACACACACACATATATATATATATATATATATATATATATATATGGTTTCCTATCAAAATGTTGAAATTCACATGGTCGACTTTCATAACATCGAAAGTTATTACACCAAATGTTCAAAATACCAAAAAAAATGTCTAAATTGATATGGTCGAAAAACACCTGCAAACTAATACTAATGTTTTTGCTGGAGTAGCTGTGCCCCCCACACCCCCTGCTACTTATATATTACAACTACGAGATTGCACAATAGTGCAGACAAGGGAAAATCCTTGCCCTGTTTGCAACATAATGTCGACAGGTAATTTGCATGCACTTCCTGTCGACCAAATGAACTACTTAATATTCATGTGTCGACCATATGGGTCGATCATATGAATGTTAGACCAAATGAATTTCAACATTTTGATAGTAAACATATATATATATATATAGAGAGAGAGAGAGAGAGAGAGAGAGAGGAGAGAGAGAGAGAGATAGATAGGTTTATTATCGAAATATTGAAAATTAAAAAAAAAAAAAAAACGGTACTAAACAGTGAATTTTTTCGCCAAAAGTACAAATAACCTAACGGCCCTATTGTCAAAAAACAGCTGTTAATGCTGAAAATGTCAACAATGACATTTTACGGCATTAACAACAATGCCACCCTTGCCGTAACTCCCTAATCCCTACACCTAACATCCTGTTTATGCAGGGGAGCAAGCCCCCCTGCACCTCCCTAATTTAATATTCCAACTCCGAGATCGCACTACAGTGAGGAAAGGAATGTATTCCCTAACCGCACTTTACCGCGATCCCTGAATATAATTGAACATTATATTTGCGAATGCACAGTCCATTCGCAAATATAACTTTTGCTCATGTAACCTGCACACATATGAAGTATTCAAACATCTGTAGTTCAAATACTTCATAGCCGTGCAACATTTCAATAGTAAACCTATATATATATATATATATATATATATATATATATATATATATATATATATATATCTGTTGAAACATATATATGAAATAGTGGATAAATAATATAGATATACATATATAAATATATAAAGGAAGGGAAATATATATATATATATATATATATATATATATATATATATATATACACACACATAAATGTATGTACATAACATGCAGTGCAGTCAGACCTCAGAACCATCATTCTCAGTTTCCTATCATGTGATAGAAAATTGTAAACGGTGAACGCATATTGAGCGAATCCGATTGGCCAAAACGTTGCACAAGTAACACAGAAATCGCCGTAGGGAATATTTTCCCTCTACTTCAATGCAGTGCAATTTCGGAGTAGGAATATTTAAGTTACAGGGGTGTGGGGGCACAGTGTTTAGGTAAGTATAGTTTTTTATTTATTTTTTTTATTATATTTTCAAAATTTCAAACATCGCTCATATGGTGTCGACCATATGGTGTTCGATGTTTGAAACTTTTGAAAATATAATATAGACCCTTTCCTCAACCTCTTAGTGCAAGACACCTGTACAAAGGCTGTAAAAGGGGGGGAATGGGCCATATATAGGGACATATTTCAGCTATTGCTGTTAGGAACAAACACATTTGCTACAGCAACAGTGTGGGTTTCAGCAGACAATTACTGAAGGATATGAGGATGGAACCTGAAAAGTTATGTCATTATTTACTAACATAAATCCTTGGATCATCGCAGTGATTCACCAGAGAAATACAAATAAATAATGGAACAGAACAAAAGTATGGGCCAAACATCTGGACATTTTGTGAAAATTCTGGCAGTGGAGAGGTATGCTCAGAACCCCTTAGTGCAATGAATCTGGACCAAGCCTGACAAAGTGGGGGGACAAAGGCATGAAATTATGGACATATACAAAATATGTGAGTAGATAAGCTGAGAAAGTTGATGTAGTAACACTGTATGTCCTAACATATATTGACTGAAATATCACAAGTCTGCAACTCAGTTGCTTCTCATTAGTTAGTGACCACAATCCCCACGTCATCCTACTGATGTGTCAGGAATACATAATAGTCATGGGGACCAGACCAGTGATATCAGCCAGACAACAGGACATCCTATGAATGTGTGGACATAACACATCAGGGAAACTACACTCAGCTAATAAGCAACATCCAAACTACAATCAGACTGAGATAACAGTACCCAGATCCAGCTCTGGGGCTGTACACATGCATTTGCAAATATAACAGGCACTACAGGGATGTAATACTAGTGGAAAACAGACACTGGTGTGAAAGTGCATACACACAACCAATTGCACCACAGTCACAGAGACATACCAGTAAGCAAACTGAACACTACAGTATAATGACTGTGTGAGCAACAATATCCCGTTTCCCACTCACACATTACCCCTACATATACTGCCCAAAGTCCCAGTGTAGTGGGAATCTTGAGGAGTTATGGGACATGTCACAGTCTGCCCGTACAAACATATACAGGCGATAGGGAACCAGAAACTGGAGCAGCATGCACAATCAGATAGAAAGGGCTCATGACACTCACATGTAGCCCCCTCCTTACACAGCCCAAATAACATTGACACACTACACTGCTACACAATCCTGACAGTCTGTTAACAATGGACAGACATACACAGACTTCTCAAATATACAGTTTCCCACAGAATATATAGGCACAGGACTCATATCTATGGTCTCTTCCTTGTTACATCTCTGGGGGTCTATGACATCACTGGGATGTTAGCAGGAATGAAGGCAATAAATAATGATATTACATACCTCTGAACCTCTTAGTGCATGACATCTGGACAAAGACTGGCATAATTGGGGGACAGAGGCCCAAACACAGTGGTACATTATACATATTGCTGTTATAAATTTAGACAGTTGCTGGTGTTACTGGGTTTGTTGTCACATATCTTTTCTGAGGGATATTAAGTCAGTAATGCCAATGGATGTTAACATGTACTAACTGCATTCCCCAGAGTATCGTACTGATTAGCCAAGGACAATGACTGTGTGGGGAACAGACTAAACATATGAGCCATGCATCTGGACAGTGTGTAGGCCTCTGAACAGTGTAGAGGTATGACTGCAGTCATGTAACAGAATGGAAATCCCCTGACAGCTGCCAAACATGTCACCCAGCACCATATGAAGCACAGTAAGACCAACATGACACTCCCCCACATCAGCTCTGGGCATGTGTTCCCCAAAAAAAAATTAAACCCCATGTATATTCAAATATAGCATGCACTACAGGGATGGAATTGTAGTAAAAAGCAGATAGTGGTGCAAAAGTGTCCACCCAAAAACATTTGCACCACAGTCACAGCAACATACCAGTACCCAAAATAAACTCCAGAGTACAACGACTGCCTGAACAAACATATCCTGATTGCCAGTCACATACTACACTGACATATACTGGCAAAATCACAGTGTACTGGGAATCCTGAGGTGTTACAGGACATTTCACAGTCTGCTCCTACAAACATACAGAGCTAATAAACCACCAGCAGCAGTAGCAGCTTGAGCAGTCAGATAGGTAAAGGATGTATGGCACTTACATCTGCTACTCTCCCTACCCAACCCAACAAACATCTACACGCAACACTGCTACTCAATCCTGGCAGTCTGTTCACAATGGCCAGACATACATAACTGTCATATGTACAGATTTCCACAGAATTTCCAGGGTGTGGAACCATAATCCTGGCCATTGCCGCATACCATGGCCAGGAGTCTGCTAGATCACTGGGATAATAACTGGTGTGCAGTCGGTAATTAATGATATACCATATCTCTGCACCTCTTAGTGCAGGACATCTGGACAATGCATGACAGACTTGGGGGACAGGGGGCCGGAAAGAGGGACATAGCACACATAATGGTGTTACAAACTGAAACAGTAGCTGGTGTTACACGTGTTGTTGTAACAT